>NC_079197.1:27768723-27905116 GCF_029499605.1 Hyla sarda
CTGAGTAATTCAAGAGGAATTTACTCGAGTAATTCCTCTTGAATTCTCCTCTTCGAAATAATTAACATCTGCTTTGCCATTGACTTCAATGTATTTTACTCTGCACTGTTCACACTGCGTAAATTCCGCTGGCAGAATTACCACCGCTGAATTCCGTTCCACTAGAACATTAGAAGAAAGAACATGTTCATTCTTCTTGCGGAATACACGAGCAGAAGTCCATTGAAGTCAATGGTAAAAAATGTTCCACTTGAAATAGTTTACTTACGGAATCTGCATGGAATTTGTGCAAAATTTGTGTGGAAATTTCTCACAAAAAAAAAAAATAAAAAATAAAAAAGGAAATTCCAATTGGTGGTTGTAGTCCAGCAAAAAAACAAACAAAAAAAACAGTTTCCTCCCAATTCTGCATTAATTCCGCACTTTTTTTTCGCAAATTTCATGGAAAATTCATGCAAATTTCAAGTGAAAAAAAAATATATAAATTCCACGGCAGAATTTTTATGTGAGGATTCCTCTCCTATTCCTCAGTGTGAACCCACCCTTAGGCTATGTTTACATCGTAGAAGCATGGAAATTTTGCTACATGATGTTAACATTGAGATAAATGGAATTTCCGCTGTCCCATTCACACAGCAAACTTCCAGCTGCATTCCGGTTTCTGCAAAAACATTGAACCTGTCTATAGTGTTTGCAGAATTTCTCAGCAGAGTCAATTGAAGTCAATTGGAATCTGAATTCCGTCTAGAAGTCTGTGTTGAACACAAGAAATTTTGCGTAAATTCAGCACAAATTCCATGCACACTCTTCAAAGAATTTTCAAAACTGCAAAAAAATCTGCTGCCAGTTTGGCAGAAAGGAATCCGCCCCAGACATCTTATACCCTATCCAAAGGATAGGTGATAAGATGTCTGATTGTGGGGGTCCCAATGCTGGGGACCCCCATGATCTCCCTGCTGCACCCGGTGTTCGTTTAGACTTTTGGGTGCAGCACCGGAAGCTTGTGACATCATGCCCCCTCAATGCAAGTCTGTGGGAGGGGGGCATCACGAGCAGGGCGTTACCGTAACATCATGAGCCTCTGTGGTGCCCCCCGGTGTATGGCGGGACCACGAGGTGTAGCGGTGTAGGTGTTAACCCCTAGTGTTCGTGATGCCAGGATGTGGTTTTATGGTGTAGGGCATCACCGACAACCGAGCCAGAAACGGCATATATTAAATGAGAGTCTTACAGATAGCCAACTTCCACAGAGGTGACCGGGACACAGTGAACCTCTCAGGGTTGCTTGGTATTGTAGTGGTAACAATGATGATGCAGGCCATGGTGCTAGAGTTATGATTTTGGTAGGGACAGTAGAGACTTGACTTGTAGACATAGAAGCCTTACAGATTAGATGTGGCTGCAGACTTGTAGGCTTCGGCCTAGCTGGACTGGACTGAACTTGTACAGGACTTGTGTTTGCTTCAGTGTCCAGGAAACAAGAGAAAGAGCCCTAGTGTGGAGACTACAGCCCTTTATATACCCTCTGGAACTCTGGGTATCAGGTGATCACATATCACATGACCATGTCACATGACCTAAGGAAGGTCCTATACCATTTAAACATCCTAATAACCTTTGTACATAGCTTATATTCACTGCACGATACATATAATAAATGTACATAATTAATATACAACAGAATATCACAATAATGACCTAGGGGGACCCTGCAGGAGAGCCCTGTGGACTTGAGGGACTCTACCTGAGGGGACTTTAGGACTGTACAAAACCATGTTCTGTACTGGGACACCACCCCTCCACCCCACATCACCAGTCATCCAGCACAGAGCAAAGTTCTCTTCGTGCACCAGATGACTGGGGTGCCACAGCCAAGATCATGGAGGTCCCCAGCGGCGGGACCCCCGCAATCAGAAATCTTATCCCCTATCCTTTGGATAGAGGATAGATGCAGCCCTAGAATGATAATAACATAAATTACAATTTTTTATTATTATTATTATTATTATTATTTTTTAATAAAGCGCCCGTAGCACTGCTACGCTTTACAATCTGGCTTTGACAGGCCTAAATCTTTCAATCTATCGAATCAAACAGATTAATAATAACAATGATAAGGTGAACTATGGATGATTTGTATCCGCCATCGTACTATAGAAGCCTGAAATTTGAAGATTACAACAAGCGTCCGCAAGATGAAAACCCCCAAAAGAGGGGCTCTGTGAAATGGCCTTTGAAAATCTTATTAGGGGCTTTCAACCTTTTTCTCGTTTTGTTCTGTAGCACAAAAGATACAGCATATTATTGGCTCCTGGTGGTTTGCAAATTGTTCGAATTGGTATCCCAGAGGGTTGGACAGAATAGGCCAAGGTGCCTTTGAATGCAAAAAAAAAAAAGACTTGAATGTTGCTTACAAGGAAGGAGAATCTTGTCGAAAACATAAACACATAGATATAGCAGTGCTGGGATAACCCTCTAAAATTGTTTTAGTTATACTAACCTGCGTAATTGCAGATCATGTATTAGAATATTAAAGTCTTCCGCAGACATATTGTGGATGTTACCCATGTAATAGATAGAAATATTAATTCACCAAAAGATCACCGAAGTGATCCACTAATTCCCTATATTTCCCATATATTTGTTGAAAGGTATAATCTTTATTAATTTCAAAACACCAACAAAAAAGGAGTTAAAAATGCAGTGTATCTCTCCTCCTGTATTATTGGTTATCTGTGCCAGCCAGGCATCACCTATTATCTACCTGTGTGTACCTGCAGTGTACATACGGTTAATGGAGGAGTCTACACTGTATATTAAAAAACCTATCCTATGCCCCCCTCGACATGTTTCGCCGCAAGACGCGGCTTTGTCAAGAGGCTTAGGGGCACTGAATGAAAAAGCGCCAAAACAGGGGTTAAATAACCTCCTATTGTGACATCATGGTGGGGTGATATCCACTTCTGATTGGTGGGACACCATCCCATCCAATCATCCTCTATTTAATTTGATGGACATTTCCATGCGCCTATTGCTGCTCTCATAGTTCAGCCAATCCGCATAGTTGTTTATTGGTTGCCTCGGTAATGCATCACATGATTGCTGCGTCATGATCTCAGAGCCGATGTTCACATCCGCCTCCTGCGCTATGACCCCTGCGCGAGCTCTTGTACCAGCGCCGATATCCACATCCGCTTCCTGCGCCGTGACCCCTGCGCGAGCTCTTACACCAGCGAGCGTACCTTACTGTCGGGGCTGCGCAGTTCTATATGCGCGGGGACTTAGTCTCCACGGGCATTTCCAAATAGATATAATAGTCAGTCACTATGTAATTTCATATGCGCCAGAATTTTATATAAGGGCTGCATGATGCAATCTGCGCACATACTTGGTCTTTCATAGTGCTCCATGTTGATAGGGATAAGTTCCAATAAAATACATTATTGCTCTATATGATATTCTACATTATTCTATATTGTATATTATTATCACTATAGAAGTAGTTAATTATTTAGTGATAATTAAAAGGCAGCATATTGGTCCATCATGGTTAGTCCATCTACAATTCCCTCCCTAATGTCACTTCGGCAAGGTGTTTAATAATTGTATTGATAAATGTACACGATGTTATATACATTATGGCAGCTATTCTAAATGAATGCTGAGAAGGTAAATCCCTCATTGAGTCCATTAGGACTCAGGCTTTTGAGTCGCTGTATCCATCTTGCTTCTTCACGGAGTAATTTCTTATCTAAATTGCCTCTTCTGGGGCCCAATGTCATCTTGATTAGTCCCCAAAATTTAAGGGTTTGTATATCACCTCTATGAAAATTTCTAACATGTCTCGCCAGTGGGGTATCAGTCCCGGTGCGGATAGTGCTGAGATGTTGAGATATCCGTCTTCTCAGTTGCTGTGTGGTTTTGCCCACATATAGCTTACCACATCCGCACTGGGCAATATATATTACTCCAGAAGTCTGGCAGTTGATAAAATCCCTAATAACATATTTCTTGTTGTCAATTGGGTTAACAAATTCTTTCATCCTAGGCAGGAATCCACAAAAGGTACACTTCCCACAAGGATGGGACCCTTTTATTGTAGACTTGAGCCATGTTCTTTCAGTTTTTTCAGCATAGAGGCTGTGGACCAGATGTTCTCTGATATTTTTCCCCTCTCCTATATGTGATCGAAGGAAAAGGGGGGATGACATCTCTCAGATCATTGTCCGCCTGTAGAATAGGCCAGAATTGACGTAAAATATTCATTACCTGACGACTATTCTCGTCAAAAGTGCCAATACATCGTACCGTCTTAGTTATTGTTCCCGTTGTCTGTTTACTTTTCAGTAGCTCCTGTCTTGGGGTGTCACGAGCCCTAGCGAAGGCTCTATGAAGAACCTTCTTGGGGTACCCCCTACTGATAAATCTGTTGTATAAAGTCCTGCATTCCCGTAGGAATATACAACAGTTATACAACAGATTTATCAGTAGGGGGTACCCCAAGAAGGTTCTTCATAGAGCCTTCGCTAGGGCTCGTGACACCCCAAGACAGGAGCTACTGAAAAGTAAACAGACAACGGGAACAATAACTAAGACGGTACGATGTATTGGCACTTTTGACGAGAATAGTCGTCAGGTAATGAATATTTTACGTCAATTCTGGCCTATTCTACAGGCGGACAATGATCTGAGAGATGTCATCCCCCCTTTTCCTTCGATCACATATAGGAGAGGGAAAAATATCAGAGAACATCTGGTCCACAGCCTCTATGCTGAAAAAACTGAAAGAACATGGCTCAAGTCTACAATAAAAGGGTCCCATCCTTGTGGGAAGTGTACCTTTTGTGGATTCCTGCCTAGGATGAAAGAATTTGTTAACCCAATTGACAACAAGAAATATGTTATTAGGGATTTTATCAACTGCCAGACTTCTGGAGTAATATATATTGCCCAGTGCGGATGTGGTAAGCTATATGTGGGCAAAACCACACAGCAACTGAGAAGACGGATATCTCAACATCTCAGCACTATCCGCACCGGGACTGATACCCCACTGGCGAGACATGTTAGAAATTTTCATAGAGGTGATATACAAACCCTTAAATTTTGGGGACTAATCAAGATGACATTGGGCCCCAGAAGAGGCAATTTAGATAAGAAATTACTCCGTGAAGAAGCAAGATGGATACAGCGACTCAAAAGCCTGAGTCCTAATGGACTCAATGAGGGATTTACCTTCTCAGCATTCATTTAGAATAGCTGCCATAATGTATATAACATCGTGTACATTTATCAATACAATTATTAAACACCTTGCCGAAGTGACATTAGGGAGGGAATTGTAGATGGACTAACCATGATGGACCAATATGCTGCCTTTTAATTATCACTAAATAATTAACTACTTCTATAGTGATAATAATATACAATATAGAATAATGTAGAATATCATATAGAGCAATAATGTATTTTATTGGAACTTATCCCTATCAACATGGAGCACTATGAAAGACCAAGTATGTGCGCAGATTGCATCATGCAGCCCTTATATAAAATTCTGGCGCATATGAAATTACATAGTGACTGACTATTATATCTATTTGGAAATGCCCGTGGAGACTAAGTCCCCGCGCATATAGAACTGCGCAGCCCCGACAGTAAGGTACGCTCGCTGGTGTAAGAGCTCGCGCAGGGGTCACGGCGCAGGAAGCGGATGTGGATATCGGCGCTGGTACAAGAGCTCGCGCAGGGGTCATAGCGCAGGAGGCGGATGTGAACATCGGCTCTGAGATCATGACGCAGCAATCATGTGATGCATTACCGAGGCAACCAATAAACAACTATGCGGATTGGCTGAACTATGAGAGCAGCAATAGGCGCATGGAAATGTCCATCAAATTAAATAGAGGATGATTGGATGGGATGGTGTCCCACCAATCAGAAGTGGATATCACCCCACCATGATGTCACAATAGGAGGTTATTTAACCCCTGTTTTGGCGCTTTTTCATTCAGTGCCCCTAAGCCTCTTGACAAAGCCGCGTCTTGCGGCGAAACATGTCGAGGGGGGCATAGGATAGGTTTTTTAATATACAGTGTAGACTCCTCCATTAACCGTATGTACACTGCAGGTACACACAGGTAGATAATAGGTGATGCCTGGCTGGCACAGATAACCAATAATACAGGAGGAGAGATACACTGCATTTTTAACTCCTTTTTTGTTGGTGTTTTGAAATTAATAAAGATTATACCTTTCAACAAATATATGGGAAATATAGGGAATTAGTGGATCACTTCGGTGATCTTTTGGTGAATTGGTTTAAATAACCCTCCATATATTGGTCCGCAGTTGGATCAGATAGAAATATTATGTTTATAAGTTGAGCTGCAGTATTAGGGAATATATTACCTAGATTTTTGTTATTGACTAGATGCATATACTAAAACATGCTCTTTTGTAATTATTTTTATTTCATTTTGTACATTATTATGGGGGCTGCCATCCTGCCTGAGTTGTTCTTCTCAGCATTTAGAGATATGCCTTACAGCAAGACCCATGGACCAATAGACTGAAGTTGCCCCATTGATGTTAATTGGAAAGGTTTCTGGGCGTGCTCTGTGATCTTTTCAGAGGACATTCTACGGGGGGAGGGGTAGGCTGAGCTGTGACCATCAACTATTGTAAATACATGACTTATCTATACACTGGGGTCACCTTTTACTGTACTTCGGTCTGTGATGATACACCTCTGGGAAGTGATCTGTACAGAACAGAAAGTCTCTGCTTATTTCTAGACCTAGTAGCTGGACTAAAACCTGGAGAGACAAAATAAATTTTCCTGTTGAGTATAAATGTACATTATTGCATACCGGTATATGTTAAAGGGGTACTCCGCTGCTCAGCGTTTGGAGCAATCTGTTCCGAACGCTGGAAGCTCATGACATCATAACCCTGCCCCCTCATGACGTCACACCCTGCCCCCTCAATGAAAGTCTATGGGAGGGGGAGTGACAGTCGTTTGGCGCCGGGAGCTTGTAACGTCATTGCCCCGCCCCCTCATGACGTCACACCCCACCCCCTCAATGCAAGTCTATGGGAGGGGTCGTGACAGTCGCCACGCCCCCTCCCATAGACTTGCATTGAGGGGGTGGGGTGTGACGTCATGAGGGGGCGGGGCAATGACATTACAAGCTCCCGGCGCTAGCTCCAGCATTCGGAACAGTTTGTTCCAAACGCTGAGCGGCGGAGTATCCCTTTAAGGGGCATTAGAAGGTTCTATTCCCAGGTGATTGAATAAGAACCCCCTAAGGCTATGAGATACCCGCTGGGTCATGTCAGTAGGTTTCATGGTGTCTCTAGGTGGATGCAGGGACCGGAATAGACATTTCCTCTCCCATAGAGTCACCAGTTCAACCTTTGATAAGGCAGCTGAGAAATGCTGATGGCAACATCTTCAGTAAATCCTAAGTGACAAGCCCAGGGCAGAGTGGCCTCCTTCTGCCGAGGAGTCATGGTAATAGTGATATATTCCGCTTGTGACATCCTTTTGACCTGACTCTCCTACCCACTAAGTCACCAGGTCAGGTTTGTTTTTCTTTTCCATTCTGCTGAGATGCTTGTATGTTGGCATTGTGCCACTCTGTGTTAATACAATATAACTCAATAAGCACCAACCAGTCACAACCACCCTGAGCAATCATACGTGAAGATTTCATTTCCTGGAGCCCCATAAAGGTAGCATGGTTTACCTAATATGTTGTTCACACTGGTCTTTCTGGTTCAGGAATAAGCAGGAAGAGGAGAGTAGAAAATGGGGATGCTAGACGAGCGCTACTGCTAGAATAAAAAGGATGCGGAACGCCAATAAAGCACAGGACAGTTTATTGTGGTATAGAACAAATGGACAACGCGTTTCGGCACCAGCATGTGCCTTCTTCAGGTCCATAAAATAAATGATTTCGGGGTCCTGAAGCCTATGGTGTGCTGTGGTGGCGTGGCCACGCCACCACAGCACACCATAGGCTTCAGGACACCGAAATCATTTATTTTATGGACCTGAAGAAGGTACATGCTGGTGCCGAAACGCGTTATCCGTTTGTTCTATACCACAATAAACTGTCCTGTGCTTTATTGGCATTCTGCATCCTTTTTATTCTAGCAGTAGCGCTCGTCTAGTATCCCCATTTTCTACTCTCCTCTTCCTGGTTGTAATATTTCCGTACCCCCTCGCGGTCATGGACAGGGGGCCTCGAGCAACACAACTGCTGTTATTACTTTCCACTTTGCACTCGCCAGGTGAGGTGCTGTCCCTGTTGATAACCTCGGCGGGACATCACACCACCCAGAGTGCAGTGGTTCTTGACAAGTTTACCACTCCCCCATCATCCACGAGAGAGCGCCCCAACCTTTTTTTACTGCTCCTTCACACTTCTGGTTCAGGAAGAAGACTCCAGATGGTCAGTAGACCCTGACACTAAGGGATCGACAAGTCACAGAGACAAGTTGAAAGTTTTGATTGGTCGGGGTCTGGGTATTTAGACAATCACATATTGCTAGATGGAACGAGAAGATTCTGTGCATTTTCTCACCCCACTTGCTGTTTTCCCGATGTCACAGCAGGCAATGGATTCTATGGAGTTCTATGGAGTGAATCTGTGGAGTCCATCTCTTGCATTGAGACGGATACAGCAGCCAGCTATAGAGTAAAGTCTTAAAGGGGTACTACAGCACTAAGACATCTTATCCCCTATCCAAAGTATAGGGGATAAGATGTCTGATCGCTGGGGTCCCGCCGCTCGGGACCCCCGCAATCTAGCTTGCAGCACCCACCTGTTAGCACTGCAGGAAGCACTGGAGACTCCAAGTCTTATGCCTCCCGACCACGGGGACGGAGTATAGTGAAGTCACGACTCCGCCCCTGTGTGACATCATGTCCCGCCCCCTCAATGCAAGTCTATGGGAGGGGGCGTGAAGGCCTTGCATTGAGGGGGCGGAGCATGACATCACACGGGGGAGGGGCCTTGACGTCACTATACTCCGTCCCTGTGGTCGGGAGGCATCAGACTTGGAGACTCCAGTGCTTCCTGCAGTGCTAAGAGGTGGGTGCTGCATGCTAGATTGCAGGGGTCCCGAGCGGCGGGACCCCCGCAATCAGACATCTAATCCCCTATCCTTTGGATAGGGGATAAGATGTCTTAGTGCCGGAGTACCCCTTTAACCATGTTCATGTCCCGACTCTGTCTAGCGATCAGTGGGGGTCTGAACACAAACGCCCCCACCAGTCAAAATGTGGACATATCTGTCACACATGTTAAAAGTTGTTGTTTTAATTCCAACTGTGTTTTTACTTTCTTGTTATGCTTCCCCATTTCCAAGATATAGGGGTTTTCTTATTTGGTTGACTTTGGATCTAGACTTTTCACTAAATAGGCAGATGAGTGATAAATTTCCTGCCCATCTGACTGTATAGTAAGAAGTGCAAATAGTCAACCAATAGTAAATCCCCTAGATCTTGGGGGTTTAGGAAAAGATTAATAACCTTTTTGGAACCAGGGTACCCGAGGCTACCAAGAATACATTTTTTTGTCCTGACCACAGCTCTACATAAATGCCCTATTTATAAGTCATTTATTTAAAGGGATTGTCAGGAGGAATATCATTTTTAAAACTAAATGTGGCTAGAAAGAGGAAAAATAAAAACAATATAAAGCATGTACTCACCTGCTCCTGTCCCATACCGCTACCTTACTGGTGCCCGGTCTGGCTATGTACTACTTCCTGGACTCAGCACAAGAAAGTGCCCAATCAGGGACTGAGGTATGTTTTGTATTGCTTTTACCCCATTCTGGCTATATGTAATTGTAAAAGTTATTCCCCAGGCAACTTTATGATGACAACTTTTTTAAAGGCGCGCTGGTCTTGATTTAGAGGTCAGCGGCTTTGAAGGTCACACTCTGTACTTCTGACATCATGGCTCCAATCCCTGGCTGGTGATACTAGGAGTATGGAGTGTGACTGTTGAGGCCACTGATTGGCTGGGACAGTCATGTGACCTCCACTCCTCATTCAAGATGGGAACACTGAATAGGGCATCAGCAGAGGAACGGAGGGAAAGTTAAGAAAAAGTTTGTTGTTTTAATTCTTTTGGTGAGTCTATTGAGGAAGAGACCGGCACTGCTGATAGTCGGAGAATGTGTAGTTTCACGGCAGGGGAATAACAATGAACCTGGTGGTGCTCAATCTTTCAAGAAAGGCAGAAAATCCCAATATGCAAAGAGGAGATAATAAGACGGCACTCACCACGGTCGTGACTTCATATCCTTTATTTGGGGATAGCAGGGAACAGAAGTGCATTGTCAGGCAGGTATCATGGCAAGGGCGCCGGGGACCTCAGCGTGGAGGTCCCCGGCGCCCTTGCCATGATGCCTGCCTGACACTGCACCTCTGTTCCCTTCTATCCCCGAATAAAGGATATGAAGTCACGACCGTGGTGAGTGCCGTCTTATTAATTCTTTTGGTGCCTTAAATTTTATTTTTTAAAGGTGTATAACCCCTTTAATACATATCCATAGGACCATTGGGACCCCCACTAATGATAAGAATTGAAGTTCTTAATTCCTCTGTTGTAATGGAGCTGTGGTTTAGTATGTGCACTGCTGCGCCATTGAAAGTCTTTGGGATTGTTGAAGACAGCCGAGTACAATACTCGACCACATATTCAACTACAGCCCGTTCAGACAGGGAACACAAAATCAGACGAGATGCCAATGGTTGGATTTTTATTAATCATCAGACACATTAAAGGCATTAACTTGAAGCTGCTGGGCCCTAATGCAAATCTCTAATGGGGCCCCTCAACTATAGTGCATTATTTATAGTACTAAGCCCCTAAGGATGCGCCCAGCATTCCCTCTGCACCCCGTATCGTTACGCTCCTTCCATGTTTTGGTATAGATGATAAGTTGTCATTGGGGCTAACGCCTTGAACAATGGTGAAACTACCTGGGATGAAGAATGAGCTCCCCAACAATCAGAAATACTGTGTAAATGAATTTAATTAGAAGTGTGTTCCTCTTTAAGCGATAAATCTACCACCATGTAATATGAATGGATGTCACACCCTCCCCATTGTGGATGTGTTTTTATTGGGAAAACATAATTAGTTTCTTCCTAATACAGTGGTCCCTCAAGTTACAATATTAATTGGTTCTGGGACGACCATTGTATGTTGAAACCATTGTATGTTGAGACCAGAACTCTATGGAAACCTGGTAATTGGTTCTGAAGACACCAAAATGTCATCCAAAAATAGGAAAAAGTGAGGATTAACGAAAAATAAGTAGATAACTAATATAGATAAAGCAAATCCTTATATATAAAAGTAAGAAAGATCTGCTGGGAGCTGTAATCACTGTCTATGTCAGTGTTTCCCAACCAGGGTTCCTCCAGCTGTTGCAAAACTACAACTCCCAGCATGCCCGGACAGCCTTCGGCTGTCCGGGCATGCTGGGAGTTGTAGTTTTGCAACAGCTGGAGGTATCCTCTTTGGGAAACACTGGTCTATATAAAGGACAGAAGCTTCTTCAGGGTCCTGTACAGAACACGCAATGTCCTAAAAAAAAGTAAAATAGAGCCACCTTCACCTGGTGTCCAAAGGAGCAGCTAACCCTGCACAGGTAAAGAGTACAGAACATGTAATACCTCCCTGTACTGTAGTGGGCGCTACCAGACACCAGTCAGTGCATGTACTTCAATAATACAGGTAAAGAGTAGTACAGAACATGTAATACCTCCCTGTACTGTAGGGGGCGCTACCAGACACCAGTCAGTGCATACACTTCAGTAATACAGGTAAAGAGTACAGAACATGTAATACCTCCCTGTACTGTAGGGGGCGCTACCAGACACCAGTCAGTGCATGTACTTCAATAATACAGGTAAAGAGTAGTAAAGAACATGTAATACCTCCCTGTACTGTAGTGGGCACTACCAGACACCAGTCAGTGCATGTACTTCAATAATACAGGTAAAGAGTACAGAACATGTAATACCTCCCTGTACTGTAGTGGGCGATACCAGACACCCGTCAGTGCATACACTTCAGTAATACAGGTAAAGAGTACAGAACATGTAATATCTCCCTGTACTGTAGTGGGTGCTACCAGACACCAGTCAGTGCATACACTTCAGTAATACAGGTAAAGAGTAGTACAGAACATGTAGTACCTCCCTGTACTGTAGGGGGCGCTACCAGACACCAGTCAGTGCATGCACTTTAGGACTACAGGGGTTTTACCAGTGAAATGTCCATTCTGATTGGTCGGTTCTTCCAGCCATTGACACGTTTTGCAGATTCCATAGCATTGTATGTTGAGTCTGGTTTCAAGTTACAATGGTCCAGAAAAGACCATTGTATGTTGAAACTATTGCATGTTGAGGCCATTGTAAGCTGAGGGATCACTGTAATTTGTATCATTAGCATTTTTTGCATGGCCTCCATTTTTACTGTTTTCCTGTGTACTGCATACTGTGCGCCGCCAAGGTCATAAAAACTCATTGAGGCTGTCACCGCTATTTCCGAGAGCTCCGACTTGCCCTAGTTTTCGCTGCAAGCAAGCTGATCTGAGACAGTGAGTAATTCCCAAAGCTTGCGAGCTGTGAGCTCCGAGCGCCGTCTACAATTCTACTGTTATGTCTTGCTAATTGTTTGGATACAAGAAGAGAGTGCGCACAGCAGTAAGGCTCAGTCTTCTGGGTAAATGAAAAAATAAGAATATACCAAGAATGTATAGTCTGGGGACTTTCAGACCATCGCTGGTATTTGGATTTCTAAACAACATTTAGTTTAGATTACTGTGAAATTCTATTTGCATTACTTCAGTCTAAATGTCGCAAATTTGTAACTTAAAGGAGAACTCCAGAACATAAAAATTGTCGCCCATACTGCCGGCAGTAAAAAAAATAAAGATGTACATACCTTCCTCCGCTCCCCCGAGGCCTTCGGTAACCGGCACCGGCCTCTGCCGTGATCCTCTACCTGGTTGCCGGTGGTCGGAAAGTCTTACTGCGCTCAGCCAATCACCGGCCGCAGCGAAGTCCCGACTCGGCCGGCGATAGGCTGAGCGGCAGTGTGATGTTTTCGGCCCCGGCAGCAGGTGCCGGTGTAGTGAAGGATTTTGTGTCCTGAAGCGTTTTCACGCTGCCGCTCAGCCTATCACCCGGCCGAGTCTGACTTCGCTGGTGATTGGCTGAGCGCAGTATGATTCATCCGACCACCGGCAACCAGGAAGTGGATCACGGCGGAGACCGGGGACGGTTACAGGAGGCCCCGAGGGAGTGGAGGAAGGTATGTACATCTTTCTTTTTTTACTGCTAGCAGTATGGACGACAATTTTTATATTCCGGAGTTCTCCTTTAAGGCATAAAAAGTAACCATGTAACATCTCATCCTGGTATGCGTAGTGTTGTTGGTATTCCATGTTTTGGCACATAGACTTGCCATAGGTTTGGCTACAGGAACCGAACAGAATCTATTCTTCTCTGTGTGTGTAGTGTATGGGAGGCAATCAAAATGAGCAAATTGATTTGGCATGAATCTGGCTAGGTCTAAATTTTACCCAAAACTTTTTTGCGATTTGCTTTGAAATTGAGTTTGAGTACACTGAGCACCCCAGAGGTAACGGTGATGCTGTATGCATCACATCTTCCACTCACCACATTGGCTGGGCATTTCCCCCTGCAGCTCAGAGTTCTGTATAGGAGCAGGGACCTCTGTCTTTGACAGGAGTCACTGCTCCTGTACACACTTTGCAATAGCAGGGTAATTGGGCTCTTCCAAATCCAAAACGAAACTGACAGTCAAATTTTATGAATCCAACCCAAAACTTATCTATGGAGATTCGCCCATCTCTGGAAGCAGTGGCATATCTAGAAGAAATATTGCTAATATCCAAATGGACCACCTATTATGGCGTCTGATTTTGTTCACCAAGACAGAAAGTCTGGTGTTTATTTTCCTTGCTTTCCATTAACCATTGGGCAATACCCCCTAATTTGCAAACAATGCAGTTCCCTGGAGAGAGGAGTTCTGCACAGTTTCTTTCCATTAGGAATAGGACCAACCAGAACAGGGCCCCCTCTCTTTAAGGGTTCCATAGCAGTGTCATAGGTTTTAGGCCATAGCATTGGGGATTTATTCATTAATTATTGGCTATATTATTTACATTGCCTTTGCATTTTTGTATATATGCATTGTTCAAACAAATAGAGATCTTGACAATGCATTGCCTAAATTAAACATTTTGAAGAAAATGTTTTAGGGGTACGTTCGTAAGAATCCAGGCTCTATACCATGTTGTCAGTGCTGGTTGTGCATCTTATCATCTAAAGTAGGTTCTCCAAGGCACCGTGTCATATAGACATTTGGCTGAACCTATCAATACGTATTCATGTTTAAAAAAAAACTGAGAATGTTCAGAAGTGTAGAGTGAGGGGAATTGGCGCACGTAGATAGAATAACTTCTACATAACATTACCAACAGTAAATGACAATAATCCATCAAAATCTGATGACATTCATTGTCTTTGAGATGAACTTCAGCAAAGACATGGTTTGGAGCCAGAGCTGAAGTTCTCTTGGAATAAATCTGGTTAAACATATGGCATTGTTATTAGCCATTTGGCATTGGATTTGATGCTACATATGGGGATTTTAGAACTGGATGTTACTTATAGTTGTCATGTGGGAAGCTTTCGTTTTTGACCTAGTTTTATTGAAAAGATTCCTATGAGCAGGTACGTACAGCTAAGTTACTAGTGCATAAGATATGTTTAGGTTAAAATTGTCAATACATCTTAAAGGGGTACTCCGCCCCTAGACATCTTATCCCCTATTGAAAGCATAGGGGATAAGATGTCAGATCGCGGGGGTCCCGCCGCTGGGGACCCCCGGGATCTCGGCTGCAGCACCCACCTGTTGTGGCTTCCGGCAGCGCCAGAGGCTCTCATCCTAACGGCTCCCGACCACGGTGACGTGAGATCCTGATGTCACAACTCGTGTGACGTCATGCTCCGCCCCTCAATACAAGTCGACGGGAGGGGGCTTGACAGCCGTCACGCCCCCTCCCTTAGACTTGCATTAAGGGGGCGGGATGTGACCTCACACGGGGGCGGAGGCGTGACATCACAATCTCACGTCACCGTGGTCAGGAGCCGTTACATCTATTGAAAAATCTTAAGCCTTCCAATACTTATCTGCTGCTGTATGCTCCTGAGGAACTTGTGTAGTTCTTTCGATGTCTGACCACAGTGCTCTATTCTGACACCTCTGTCCATGTCAGGAACTGTCCAGTGCAAGGGCAAATCCCCATAGCAAACCTCTCCTGCTCCTGACAGTGCCTGACACGGACAGAGGTGTCAGCAGAGGACACTTTGGTCAGAGAGGAATGAACTACACAACTTCCTCTGGAGCATAAAGCAGCTGATAACTACTGGAAGGATCAAGATTTTTAAACAGAATTAATTTACAAACCTGTTTAAAGGGGTACTCTGGCGCTTAGACATCTTATCCCCTATCCAAAGGATAGGGGATAAGATTCCTGATCGCGGGGGTCCCGCTGGTGGGGACCCCAGTGATCTTGCACGCCGCACCCCATTTATAATCAGTCCCTGGAGTGTGTTCGCTCCGGGTCTGATTACTGTCGATCACGGGGCCGCAGCGTTGTGATGTCAAGGCTCCGCCCCATGTGACGTCACGCTCCGCCCCCCCCCTCAATGCAAGCTTACGGGAGGGGGCGTTACAGCTTTCACACCAGTGGATTTTAAAACATTTCTTTTTCTCCGAAGTACCCCTTTTATAATAAAGTCTGCCTTAAATTTTGCATAGCAAACACATTTTTAATACACTCCTTTAGATTTCTATATATGTTGATACAGCATTGTCATAGCAATGTCATGGAAACTCTAATTATTCAATAAAATCTTCTTAAAATAATCCTTCTTCACAATGTCACACGCCAATGAGTGAGTTAATAATATAGCAGCCAATAATACACTGCCAATTCCTCCTAGGCATCCTGGCTTTGGGTTTACTGATCCTATTCCTCTGCATTACTACTAAATATTCTGTATCTCTATCTGACGATGGTATCTATGACCCGGCCTTGCACTAATGCTAGATAAGGTTGCCCCCCCAAGAGAGGATCATGTCTCCGCATCATATATCCTTTGTCTTAAACCCAAATTCAATGTCTTGTAAGTAGCTAAAAAATGATCCTGTACCAGACGTCTTATGATATTCTTATTATGACCAAGTTTATTCAATTACTCAATTAGATTACATAGGAGGAGCAGCGGTATGCAGCATGAGTGTGCAGGATGTGCGCTAAATGTAACAGGATTAGTATTATTTAGAGGTGGCATAAGGTAACGCACATTATAATAACCTCAATGATGTGTCTGCGGGTCAAGGTCTTGTATTTGTCAGCATTATAGAAATTATCGTGAACATAATAACATAATGACGGCTGCTAAAAATTATTTACTCTGAATTAAGACCTTATGGATTCTAAAGGGGTATTCTGGTATTCTAGCTTTTATTTAAAGGAGTACTCTGGTGAAAACCTTTTTTCTTTTAAATCAACTGGTGGCAGAAAGTTAAACATATTTGTAAATTACTTCTATTAAAAAATCTTGATCCTTCCAGTACTTATTAGCTGCTGAATGCTACAGAGGAAATTCCTTTCTTTTTGGAACACTGATGACATCACAAGCACAGTGCTCTCTGCTGACATCTTTGTCCATTTTAGCAACCATGCATAGCAGATGTATGCTAAGGGCAGCATGGTGGCTCAGTGGTTAACACTGCTGCCTTGCAGTGCTGGGGCCTTGGGTTCAAATCCCACTAAGGACAACAATAAATAAAGCGTTATTATTATTATAATAACGTCAGCAGAGAGCACTGTGCTCGTGATGTCATCAGAGAGCATTCCAAAAAGAAAAGAATTTCCTCTGTAGTATTCAGCAGCTAATAAGTACAGGAAGGATTAAGATTTTTTAATAGAAGTCATTTACAAATATGTTTAACTTTCTGCCACCAGTTGATTTAAAAGAAAAAAGGTTTTCACCGGAGTACCCCTTTAAAGGGAATTTGTCAAGTTTGATCTGTAGGCCTCATGTTATAGAGCAGAGGTAGCTGAGTAGATTGATATATAGATTTTTGCGAAAATCTTCATTATAATTTATAAATTTTCATCCCTGCTTTTTCTATGCTTAGGAGTCCAGTGGGCGGTCCTTCTCATTGATCGACATTAGGAGTCTTAGTAAAGAGAAAGCTGTCAAACGCTGTTAAGATGGCCCATTAGGCTGCTTTCTATATTAAAGGGGTACTCCACTGCCCCAGTGTTCAGAACATTTGGTTCCAAAAGCCCATTTAGTTCCGCCACGCCCACTCAATGCAAGTCTATGGGAGGGGGCATACGCCCCCTCCCATAGACTTGCATTGAGGTGGCGTGGTCGTGACATCACGACCACGCACCGAGCTTTGGGAACTAAATGGTCTGAAAGCTCGGGCAGTGGAGTACCCCTTTAAGGACTCCAGTGGATGGCCCTATTTGTGATTGACATTTATCTCTGGGTGAAAAGTCATAGAGTAAGGGATGTCAATCACTAAGTGGACGGCCCATTGGACTCCTAAGCATAGAAAAAGCTGAGATGTAAATTGGTGAAATGCAAGTTATACTCAATATTTGTCCCCTAAAACTGTAAATTATTCTGCTGAGCTCTTCCTGCTTTATAGTAACCAAAAAGCCCAGAGTGGGGAAAGGGTACATACGATGATTTATACCGAACCCCAGTCACAAAAGGTGACAGGGTATAAACCCCTAAACCAAAAAAATCCCCCCCTCCTAATTTATTTGTGTATTAAAACATCACTTTTATTATACACTTGTTAAAAGTTCCAAACAGAAGTGTGTTAAAACCACCAGCACAGCCCCTATAGTGACTTAGTACGCTCTCCTATATGGAGTAGACATAAGTATATCGGCGTCTACAGTACGCCGTATTTAGGGACTGATGAGCTGTTATTAAAACCACAACACTATGTCTCCCCTACATGTTTCGTGGTACCAACCCCATCCTCAGGGGCTATATATGTCTCATAGCCCCTGAGGACATGGTTGGTATCATGAAACATGTAGGGGAGACATAGTGTTGTGGTTTTAATAACAGCTCATCAGTCCCTAAATACGGCGTACTGCAGACGCCGATATACTTATGTCTGCTCCATATAGTAGAGCGTACTAAGTCACTATAGGGGCTGTGCTGGGGGTTTTAACACACTTCTGTTTGGACCTTTTAACAAGTGTATAATAAAAGTGATGTTTTAATACACAAATAAATTAGGAGGGGGGGATTTTTTGGTTTAGGGGCTTATACCCCGTCAGCTTCGTGACTGGGGTTTGGTATAAATCTTCCTTCTGTATAACACAATCCCCACCCCATAAAACTACAATAAGGCAGGTGCCCTTTAAATAATTAGAGTATTTTTCAAATAAATTCACTAAAAATTAAAGGTGTTAGCCAGGATTAGAAAAAAACAAAAGCAAAAAAACAAAAAAAAACACAAACAGCGCCACTCAGTTTCTCAGTTCCTTGGACATGAAATGAGTTGTAATCCCACACTCGACCTGAGGACAAGGGTGGGGCTGTTTTGGAAAGGAAAGATTTTTTTCCCCATAAACGTTTAAATGCTTATCTATGGACACAGTTAAACAGTCAGACTGTGCATCTGTGTAAATGTGAATATAGAATAGTTATAATCATCAAAATGCAAGGAGGAAAAAAAATAAAAATTAAAGAATAAGGTCAAAATGACCTTAGCCCTTACTGAGTTAAGGGTATTCCAGGAAAAAACTTTTTTTTAAATATATATATATATATATATATATATATATATATATACTGATTGGCTCCAGAAAGTTAAACAGATTTGTAAATTACTTCTATTAAAAAAATCTTAATCCTTCCAATAATTATCAGCTGCTGAAGTTGAGTTGTTCTTTTCTGTCTGGTAACAGTGCTCTCTGCTGACATCTCTGCTTGTCTCGGGAACTGAACAGAGTCGAAGAGGTTTGCTATGGGGATTTGCTTCTACTCTGGACAGTTCCGAGACAGGTGCCATCAGAGAGCACTTAGACAGAAAAGATCAACTCAACTTCAGCAGCTCATAAGTACTGAAAGGATTGAGATTTTTTTTAATAGAAGTAATTTACAAATCTCTTTAACTTTCTGGAACCAGGTGATATATAAAAAAAAAAAAAAGTTTTTTTCCTGGATAACCCCTTTAAAGTTCTACAGATTTGTAAATTACTTTTATTTAAAAATCTTAATCCTTCCAGTACTTATCAGCTGTTGTATGCTCCAGAGGAAGTTGTGTAGTTCTTTTCAGTCTGACCACAGTGTTCTCTGCTGCCACCTCTGTCCATGTCGCGAACTGCCCAGACTATGGTCACATCTGATCATCAATTCAATTGAATGACATTGTTTTTCCAAACAGTGTGTCTCCAGCTGTTGCAAAACTACAACTCCCAGCATGCCTGGACAGCCTTCGGCTGTCTGGGCTTGCTGTGAGTTGTAGTTTTGCAACAGCTGGAGACACGCTAGTTGAAAAACACTGGGATAGAAGTACAACGTAGCAGCCCTCTGTTTTGGGGGCATCCTCAACAATGATATCCATTTGCCCTTATAGTAACATTTCCTTTAATTCTCCAACTCCATTCTAGTTATTAAGAATATGCAAACTACCAACCAGTGGATGGTAACCAGTGACAACCAGCAGAATTATGATTGCAGCTCTAGGCGCAAAGTTAATGAACCTTTTATGTAGATTACACCGTATGTGTATTTAAGTGTAATATTGTGTTGCACAGTGAACCCTCCCCATGAATGATCCCATTGTCTCTTCCTATTATAATGATGTAATGAATAAATGGCTTCCATTTGGCAGACTCGTCCTGTAATAAATAATTACACTATTAGCCAGAATAATAGACGTCTCCTCTATCAAAATCTTCCTTCTTCCTTCCCTACTAATTTGCAATTTACAAGTCTTAGTCATTCCTTTTACGTTATCTAAAAAAAATCTAAAAAGTACGGAATATTAAAAGCATACCCGTCATTTCAGGTGACCTTTCAGAATATGCTTTCATGTGTTTGTATATGAGGAGCAGCACTATTACTGACCAATATATAACTTTTATATGCAATTTTTCAGCAGATTTCTGCTCTGTAGGCTTAATCTAGAATTTATAGTTCTCCCAGAACTGGTGGGAGGAGCTACCCCTGCCTCATCCATAGACTTGTATGGGCTTGTCTTGCAGACACAGGACAAAGCTGAGTTGATTTTCAGAATGGAATACAATCTCACAGGAAAGGGAGGAGAGGGAAGAAGCTCGATATTAGGAGAAAGAAGCATTTTTTGTCTGATATTACAAAATTTCTTATATTTGCTTGTGCTATTGATCTATGCAAAGTGTGTGCAAATGACAGTGCCTGTTTAAGAGGGAGCTATTTATAAAAATCTATGTATAAAACTCAAACTATGTATAAAACTATGTAAGTAATCCCCAACTGGTGGCGCTCCAGTTGTTTCAAAACTACAACACCCAGCATGTCCTGGCAGTACCAGGTTGCCAGGGCATGCTGGAAGTTGTAATTTTGATATCGCATACCCGTCATTTCAGGTGACCTTTCAGATTATGCTTTCATGTGTGTGTATATGAGGAGCAGCATTATTACTGACCAATATATAACTTTTCTATGGTATTTTTTTTTAGCAGATTTCTGCTCTGCAGGCTTAATCTAGAATTTGTAGTTCTCCCAGAACTGGTGGGCGGAGCTCCCTGTCTCATCCATAGACTTGTATGGGCTTGTCTTGCAGACACAGCACAAAGCTGAGTTGATTTTCAGAATGGAATACAATCTCACAGGAAAGGGAGGAGAGGGAAGAAGCTTGATATTAGGAGAAAGAAGCATTTTTGTCTTATATTACAAAGTTTCTTATATTCGCTTGTGCTATTGATCTATGCAAAGTTTGTGCAAATGACAGTGCCTGTTTAAGAGGGAGCTATGTTTAAAAATCTATGTATGAAACTTGAACTATGTATAAAACTACGTAAGTAATCCCCAACTAGTGGCGCTCCAGTTGTTTCAAAACTACAACACCCAGCATGTCCTGGCAGTCCCAGGTTGCCAGGGCATGCTGGAAGTTGTAGTTTTGCATTCGCTGGAGGCACCCTCTTTGGAAAACATTGCTCTAGAGCAGTGGTCTTCAACCTGCGGACCTCCAGATGTTGCAAAACTACAACTCCCAGCATGCACGGACAGCCGTTGGCTGTCCGTGCATGCTGGGAGTTGTAGTTTTGCAACATCTGGAGGTCCGCAGGTTGAGGACCACTGCTCTAGAGGAACTACATTGTTATCAAGCAAGGTGTTATGGAATTTTGGTAGATGCCAGCACAATATTGAGGGTGCCCATTTTGATATTTGCTATGATACCCCCTCTGCTCCATGTATGTCGCTCTAATTTTCTTGTTTTAAAGGGTACCTCTCATCAAATAAACTTTTGATATATTTTAGATTAATGAATGTTGAATAACTTTCCAATAGCATGTTAATGAAAAATATGCTTCTTTCTATTGTATTTTTCCCGATCAGTCCTGTCAGCAAGCATTTCTGACTCATGCTGGAGCCCTAAACACTCAGAGCTGCCAGCCTGCTTTGTTCACAGCCAAACAGGCTGTGAACAAAGCAGGCTGGCAGCTCTGAGTGTTCTCCTTTGGGAACAAAGCAGACTGGCAGCTCGTAGTGTTTAGGACTCCAGCATGAGTCTGAAATGCTTGCTGCCAGGACTGGTAGGGAGACCCCTAGTGGTCATTTCTTCAAAGTGGAAAATTAAATAGAAAGAAGCATATTTTTTAATAACATGCAATTGTAAAGTTATTCTGCATACATTAATCTATAATATATCAAAAGTTTTTTTGATGAGAGGTACCCTTTAAGATTTTCCCTTTTTTGCTTAGACATCTTTACCATATAGTCATTACACTGTATCCATGCATTGCGTCTATGTACATTGTCCGCTTGTTCTACTTTGCACTAACTTGTTCCCTGCAACTTCTTGTAACTCTACTTTCTCTTCCTCTCTTCCTTCATTTTGCTTGTGCTAAATGGAACCTGCAGATGAATTTCCAGCAAGTAAGTGACCATTTTCTGTCCACTGAACATTATGTGTGAAGTCCATGTAGATGTGGTCAACAATTTGCGTCTAGAGACTTTATGACCCACAGTATGTAGATATAGATAAAGGGGTACTCCGGAGGTGGAAAAAAAAATTCAAGTCAACTGGTACCAGAAAATTTTACAAATTTGTAAATTACTTCTATGTAAAAATCTTAATCCTTCCACAGTACTTATCAGCTGCTGTATGCTCCAGAGGAAGTTGTGTAGTTCTTTTCAGTCTGATCACAGTGCTCTCTGCTGACACCTCTGTCCATATCAGGAACTGTCCAGAGCAGGAGAGGTTTGCTATGAGGATTTGCTCCTGCTCTGGACAGTTCGTGACTGGTACTGTCAGGGAGGGGGCAGCAGAGAGCACTGTGGTCAGACTGGAAAGAACTACACAACTTCCTGTGGACCATACAGCAGCTGATAAGTACTGGAAGGCTTAAAGGAGACATCCATCAGAAATGGACGTAACTGTAATTAAAATAACTGATCGCAGGGAGTCCGACAGCTGGGACCCCCTCGATCTCCTGAACGGGCCCCGGCGCTCAGTGAGGAGCATGTGCTGCAGGCGGCACGCATTCCAATAATTTCTATGGGAGCACCGAAAAGACCCAAGTACAGCACTCGGGCATTATCAGTGCTCCCATAGAAATGAATGGAGTGCGTGCTGTTTACTATGTGCTTCTCACTGAGAGAGCCAGGTTCCTGTCCCATAGATTGCGGGGGGTCCTAGCGGTCGGACCCCCTACGATCAGCTACTTAAAGGGGTTATCCAGGAAAAAACTTTTTATATATATATATATATATATATATATATCTCAACTGGCTCCAGAAAGTTAAACAGATTTGTAAATGACTTCTATTAAAAAAATCTTAATCCTTTCAGTACTTATGAGCTGCTGAAGTTGAGTTGTTCTTTTCTGTCTAAGTACTCTCTGATGACGCCTGTCTCGGGAACCGCCCAGTTTAGAAGCAAATCCCCATAGCAAACCTCTTCTGTGCAGTTCCCGAGATAAGCAGAGATGTCAGCAGAGAGCACTGTTGCCAGACAGAAAACAACAACTCAACTTCAGCAGCTGATAATTATTGAAAGGCTTAAGATTTTTTAATAGAAGTCATTTACAAATCTGTTTAACTTTCTGGAGCCATTTGATAGAAAAAACAGAGTTTTTTCCCTGGAATACCCCTTTAACCCTTATCCTGTGGGTAGGGTATAAGCTAATTTACGTTGGAGTTCTTTTTTTAACATAGCAGTAAATTGCAAATCTGTACAAGTTGATTTGAAAACAATTTTATTTCCTCCGGAGTACCCCTTTAACATTGACTCGCCTAAACCATGCCCCCATACTGAAGAACCACCAGCACCAGATAAACTAGGGCAAACGAACATGGCCCATTGGGCCATCTAGGGAAACCTGGTCTAGTTGTGCCCCATCCCTCAGCCTACCTACCACTGGGGCCTACTGTGTCACCGAAGGGTCACAAATTGTGAAAAATATGGGGGGAGATTTATCAAAACCTGTGTAGAGGAAGAGCGGTGCAGTTGCCCATAGCAACCAATCAGCTTGCTTCTTTCATTTTTCAGAGGCCCTTGTAGAAACGAAAGAAGCGATCTGATTGGTTGCTATGGGTAACTGCGGCACTCTTCCTCTACAAAGTTTTGATAAATCTCCCCCATGAAACTGTGAGGCCTACACTGGTCATTATTAGTTCTATGAATAACCCCTTTGGGGGAGATTTATCAAAACCAGTGTAGAGAAAAAGCTGACCAGTTGCCCATAGCAACCAATCAGATTGCTTCTTTCATTTTTGAAAAGGCCTCTGCAAACTGAAAGAAGCGATCTGATTGGTTGCTATGGGCAACTCAGCAACCTTTCCTATGCACAGGTTTTGATGAATCTTCCCCTTTGTCCGTCAATGATTTACTAATCTGTCTATTATTTCTTTCTTTTTTTTTTTAGCACAATTATTTCCTCCGGTTTTTATCGAGCAGCCCCCCAAAAAGTATCTGGTGTACCCGAGCGATGATATTGTACTCAGATGTGAAGCGAAAGAAAACTCCAAAGCAACGTGAGTTCCGAATGAGGAGCGGGTGTGATACAAAGCAGGGACTGTCAGATTATTAGTAATAATCTTAATTATAGATAGATTAATTTGTTTCCCTTATATACAGATTAGAGATGAGCGAATTTACAGTAAATTCGATTCGTCACAAACTTCTCGGCTCGGCAGTTGATGACTTTTCCTGCATAAATTAGTTCAGCTTTCCGGTGCTCCCGTGGGCTGGAAAAGGTGGATACAGTCCTAGGAGACTCTTTCCTAGGAATGTATCCACCTTTTCCAGCCCACCGGAGCACCGGAAAGCTGAACTAATTTATGCAGGAAAAGTAAGCAACCGCCGAGCTGAGAAGTTTGTGACGAATCGAATTTACTTTAAATTCGCTCATATCTAATACAGATGTAAACTGTTTCTTTAGAGCAGTGATCTCCAACGTGTGGCCCTCCAGCTGTTGCAAAACTACAATTCCCAGCATGCCCGGACAGCCAACGGCTGTCCGGGCATGCTGGGAGTTGCAGTTTTGCAACAGCTGGAGGGACACATTTTAAAGACTACTGCTTTGGTACATCCTTATGGGGTATACCTGCAGCCACCACTAGGGGAATCTCACTGCAGGTCCTAAGATTGTGCGAAGTATTAAAGGGGTACTCCGGTGGCAAACTTTTTTTTGTTTTTTTTTAATCAACTGGTGCCAGAAAGTTAAACAGATTTGTAAATTACTTTTATTAAGAAATCTTAATCCTTCAAGTACTTATTAGCTGCTGAATACAACAGAGGAAATTCTTTTTTTTATTTTTTTGGAACACAGAGCTCTCTGCTGACATCATGAGCACAATGCTCTCTGCTGACATCTCTGTCCATTTTAAGAACTGTCCAGAGTCCAGGTGAAAATCCCCATAGCAAACATATGCTGCTCTGGACAGTTCTTAAAATGGACAGAGATGTCAGCAGAGAGCACTGTGCTCGTGATGTCAGCAGAGAGCAATGTGTTCCAAAAAGAAAATAATTTCCTCTGTAGTATTCAGCTGCTCATAAGTACTGGAAGGATTAAGCTTTTTTAAGTGTTTAACTTTCAGACACCAGTTGCTAAAAAAAAAAAATAAGTTTTCCACCAGAGTACCCCTTTAAAACTGTGCTCCATTCACTTCAGTGGAACTGTAATACCACACATGACCTGAGGACAGGAGTGGTGCTGTTTTTTGAAGAAATCAGCTCAGTTTTTCTAATCCTGGATACGCCATGTTAGGGTAGGGTTACACATGCCGTATTTTACTGTGTATTTGCTGCTGCGTATTTTACTACCCAATGAAGTCAATGGGTAGCAAAATACGCAGCTGATTTGCTACCATTGGCTTTAATGGGTAGGAAAATATGCAGCAGCAAATACAAAGCATAATATGGCATGTGTGACCCTTCCCTAACAGGGCTATCCAGGATTAGAAAAACTGGGCTAATTTCTTCCCAAGAAAAAAAACAAAACAGCACCACACTTGTCCTCAGGTCACGTGTGGTATTACAGTACCATTGAAGTGAATGGAGCCAAGTTGTTATACCGTGCACAACCTGAGGACAGATGTAGCGCTGTTTTTGGAACTGTTGTTGTTTACAACTAGCTTTATAAATCTATGTGAAGTTAGCTTCCCCTGATGGTCCTACATGCAGTCAGAATAAAATCATGTCAGGTCATTCTGAAATTTACAATGGGGCACCATAATTTTATCAACAATAAGATGATATTTGACTGTTCTCCATAGGTTTAAAGGGATTATGTGGTAATAGAAAACTGTTTCAGTCCAGAAACTGCACCATTTTAGCCCTCAGTGTGTGTGTGGTATTTCTGCTCCTGGTTGTAATACCCCACAACAACCTGAGGACAAGAGTGGCGCTGTTTCTGGGAGATAGGCAAATGAGATGATGATTCCTGTATGGACGGGACCCAACATTTTCTGTTTCTTTCAGGTACACGTGGCAGAAAGATGGGCAGCCGTTAGACCTAAATGACACCAGAATAACACGTAAAGAGCGTTCGGGGACTTTGACTATTTCCAATTCCAATGGGATGAAGGATTTCCAGGGGACGTACCGTTGCTTCGCCAGTAACGAGCTTGGCACGGCGGTGTCCAATGAGATACGGGTTATCACAGAAGGTATGCTTGGCACTGTTAGACAAAAGCTTACTTGTTAAAGGGGTTATCCAGGAATAGAAAAAGAGAGCTAATTTCTTTCAAAAGCAGCTCCAAGTCTGTCCCCAGGTTGTGTGTGGTATTACAACTTGGCTCCATTCATTTCAATGGAACTGAGCTGCAGAACCACACTCCACCTAGAGACAGACAGGGAGTGGTTTTTGAAAAAAAATTAGCTCTCTTTTTCTATCCCTGGATAACCCTTTTAAAGGGGTACTCTGGTGGAAAACATTTTTATTTTTATTTTTTAAATCAACTGGTGCCAGAAAGTTAAATGGATTTGTAAATGACTTCTATTAAAACAATCTTTACCCTTCTAGTACTTTTTAGCAGCTGTATGTTCCAGAGGAAATTCTTTTCTTTTTGAATTCAAAAAGAAAAGAATTTCCTCTGTAGCCTACAGCTGCTAAAAAGTACTGGAAGGGTAAAGATTTTTTTTAATAGAAGTCATTTACAAATCTGTTTAACTTTCTGGCATCAGTTCATTTAAAAAAAAAGTTTTCCATCGGCAGCAGTTTGTTCTCCAGAGCTGCTCTTTGCAGGAACTTACAATCACATGTAGCTATAGGGTAGGGTCACCCAAAGCGCATCCGCAGGGTATGTCACAAAAGTGAGCTTCCTGCTGCGGCTGGATAGCTCTGTGTGTCCGCTTGTAGCAGTGGATTTCCCGCCGGCAGTCACGAGCGGACACACATGGCTACCCAGCCGCAGCAGGGAGCTCGCTTTTGTGACTGCTGTCGGCGTATGAAATGCACTGTGGATGCGCTCAGTGGGACTCTACCCTTAGGGTATGTTTACATGGCGTGTTTTTTGCAGAATGTCCGGCCGATAAATTCTGCAGACAGCGGGCGTCAGCAGAACATGCCGACGCTAGTAATGCTTTAAAATAAGTGTGCCATCTCCATAGCCAGCAATACATTTTTGAGCGGATTCCACATAAAGAATTGATATATCAATTATTTCTGCAAAGGCCCGAATCGTGAGTTCTGTGGCAGATGTTTCCGCCATATAAATTCCGCCGTATGCACAGTGCAGCAGAATCCCATTGAAAACAATAGGACTCTGCTGCAACAGGATTTTTCCGTGTGTGAACAAGGCCTTAGTGAATTTGATGGAGGACTAATTCCCAATACAAGTATAAGAAGATGCTTTACAGCCATTCCCTATCCACTATACCTGATTGATGAAGTACGGACAACCACATGATAGCCCACAGCAGGAATGTTATTTTAAACTAGATCATAAAATGTAAATCTTAATGCTGTGTTTCCCAACCAGGGTGCCTCCAGCTGTTGCGAAACTACAACTCCCAGCATGCCCGGACAGCCATCGGCTGTCCGGGCATGCAGGGAGCTGTAGTTTCGCAACAGCTGGAGGCACCCTGGTTGGGAAACACTGTCCTAATGATTATAAATGGGATGGCTCCTTGCCGCCTCGGCTAATCTGAAGATCTGCAATGCAAAATCCCTTTATTAGCATTTCTCTCCTCACAAAGAGCCCGGCCGGCATCGAGATGTTCCCAAACGGGAAGTATTCTTATGAAAGTCTTGTATGACCTTCACAGAATATGTAAAGCACAGTCATCTTTTAGTTCTATCTGCTCTGGCTGTGCACTGTTGCCATGGTAATGGTTGCCTCAGTAACCATGGATGATGTAAAGCCCTGGGTACCTGCCTCGGCTCCTTGTATCCTTCTCGCCATGTTCGAAGCCGAGCATTATGTGCAGAGTCATAGGGAGATCACCTGGTATTATAGGAACATGCATTGAGCACTGTAATAAAATAACAATAACCAAAAACATGGCTGACACCACGAGGAAGATACTCTTTGCAGTTTTTATTATCAGTTATAAAGATGGTGAATGTTCTTTTAGGATGAATGGATGTTGTAGATGCACTCTTGGGTTGTCCGGATCAGTTGTAGGGCACCCTATAACTACAGAGGGAAACTGCTCGGCGGATATTCCTCTGCAGAAATTTGGGGCCCCAGAAATGTTCCTACTTTGAGCAGGATCTGTACTAAAATGCATTGCTATGTATTGAGGTGACGCATTTCCTGAGGTCCCGGCTTGTTTTGCCAATGCCCGCTTTAGACAGAATCTTCGTCAGGAGAAATTCTGTGCAGAGATTCCATAGTGTGAATGAGCCGTAAGTGTTAAGTACCACTGCAGCACCTCCGCAGGCCAAATGAAGCATTACATGGTGCCCACTTAATTCAATATGAACAGACATGCAGAGTCCTTTACAGAAAGAGTTTATTTTTGTGGCTGCCCTGTTCGGCTTATTGAATTTCCTCCATTAACTTAAAATTTCCTAAACGGATAGTTAAAAAGAGATTGTCTAGATTAGAGAACCCCTGGATGCCTTATATGAATGGTCTCCAAATTGTGGACCTCCAGATGTTGCCTTTGGCGGTCCAGGAATGCTGAGAGTTGTAGTTTTGCAACATGCAGTTCACAGTTTGGGCACCACTGGTATAAGGCATATAGAGGTTCTCTGGTTTAGAAAACCTGGGCTATGCTGTGTGTAACCCTCATGTTTCAGAAGACTGGAACCCCGGTGGATGTGGATCCGCTGGACCTGTGTGGCAGATGACTCGGACCGTACCAGGGAGCAGAGTCTAAGGTGTAGTTGGTTTTCACCAGAGCCCGCCGCAAAGCGGGATGGACTTGCTGCGGCAGGAGGCACCCAGGTCGCTACCCCTGGAACGCCTCGAGGAGATGTGAGGCACAGGAGGGATAAGACAGCTTGTAGTCAGGATAGCAGAAGGTCAGGGCAGGCGGCACAGTAGCGTAGTCAGGAACGTAGCAAGTGGTCAGTAGGCAGGCGGCAAGGAGCAAGGTCAGGTCACGGAGCAAAGGATCAGATACACAGCAAGGCAACAATGCTTTCTCTCAGGCTCAAGGCAACAAAGATCCGGCAGGGAAGTGAGGAGGGTGGAGGAATTTATCAATGAGCCACCAGTGAATTACACTAATGAGCGCACTGGCCCTTTAAATCTTAAAGCTCCGATGTGCGCGCCCTAGGGGACGGGGACACGTGCGCCGGAGCAGAGAGGCAGAGGCGGGGGCAGGAGAAACACCCGGTAAGTGACGGACTGGGGCTTGCATGCAGACATGTTCCGCGATGTGAGTACCAGCCCCGCCGACAGCAGGAGATAAGGGGACCATGCGCTCACGGCCCGCTTGTGCGGCCAGAGCGCATAACGTAACACTGCAACTGGCTAGCCAACTAAGAGAGAAAGTGCCTGTGTGTGTACTACTTGCAAACAGCGAGCTCTGGTCTCACCTCCTGCAGTGGAGAGAATTAAAAATACCCATGGGACATGGGGCGGACTCTTAAGGGCTTAGTAACAGCAGTGAGAGCACTAAAATCCCCTTGTAACCAATCTAAAGGATTTTCAAGATTACTTGCACCTTCATACAACCCCTTTAATTTGGTCATTTTGCATTAAAAATGTCCATGAATAACGGTACAATGCTCTTTTCCCCAGCTACCCCTAAATGGCAGAAAGAGACCATACAACCAGTTACAGCTGAAGAAGGAGACTCCGTTGTGCTGGCCTGCAATCCCCCCAAAAGTGCTGTACCCCCACGGATCTTCTGGATGAACAGCAGTGAGTGATAACTTGGAGTTCTTGTATATCATCTGAGTTTGTTGGATTTATAACTAAAGACATTTGGTCATGTGAACTCTATGGGCTACTAATGTTCTATACCTTGTGTGTCAAAAAGCTGGGAGTTGTAGTTTTGCAACAGCTGGAGGCACCCTGGTTGGGAAACACTGCTGTAAGGTATTGCCGCTCAACCTTATTCAAGTGAACAAATCTAAGCTGCAATATCAGACACAACCCATAAACAAGCCCATAAACGAAAAGTGTGGCACTGTTTTTGGAAGGAAGCATTCATAATTTGAATTTATTTAATTATCTATCTATCTATTTCATATAATCACTTACTGATACCACAAAAGTATATTGTACAATGCCTCGTGTCTTATAAATGTATCTCTGTTATGTGTTCTTTTCCTTCACATCAGCTCTCTTACATATAATTCAGAATAATCGTGTCACTATGGGAATGAATGGGAACCTCTACTTCTCTAATGTCATAGCGACTGATCACCATCCTGACTACATTTGCCATGCTCAGTTTCTCGGAGCCCGAACCATTGTGCAGAAGGAGCCGATTGAACTCAAAGTCTTACCAAGTAAGTAAAATGCTCTCCTAAATATATATGCATGTATATGTGTTCACACATTCAGGTTTTTAATTGCAATTATTGAATGTAAAACAAGGAACATATCATATATGGAATAAATGGAGGACACGTATGGTGGAAAGACTAAGGCTTCTCTTCTTTTCCAACCCATTCCTGGCTTTGTATTCAATAATTGGAATTAAAAACCTGACCGTGTGAACAAAGCCTTCAGAAAAGCTATCAGATGACCGCACATAATTTTCCTATATACATGATCCTTTGGCTTCTCTGAGCCTGCCTGTGTTTGCAACAGGAAAACATGTGTAAGCCACTGCAAGACTCCATTGGTGCAGGAATATCTCCCTGACAACTAGAGGATGGGATGTGATGTCCCGGTACAGGTATACTACCTATAGGCCCTGTCAGGTTGAGTCCCTCAGTGACCTGGAGGCTCCCCTGCAGGGTCTCCTCCTGTTGTCTTCCTGTTGGTTTTATATGGTGTGTATGTCACTTGTATAGACAGGATCCCTATGTAAAGATAGTGTAGAGGACCTGTGGGAGGTCTCAAGGACCTGTGAGTAAGCCTGTCACATGTTATGGAATGCAGTCACATGATTTGTTGTCACATGTACTCCCAGAGAGCACCAGCTTAACCTATGATCCACAGCTTGACCAATGGGCTTTAGTCCAGCCCCCCACTATATAAAGGGGCGGCCATTACAATTCTGTCTCTTAGCACTTACCACCAGCTACCTTACTGAGCTCAGCTACCAGAGATCTCAGGACAAGTGATCAGCATCTGGAAGGCCCAAAAGCTTCAGTCTCTCCAGTAAGTCTCAAGTCTATGTCTGCTGTCACTGAAACTAGTCAAGTCCTGCACATAGTCAAGTCAAGTCTAATTACAAGTCAAGTTTATTACAAGTATTGGTCCAGCAAGCTGCGAGGTCCTCTGGGTCCTGGCCACCTCTCTGGGAATTCTGGCCTTAGCTGTGAAGATAATTACACCTGTCTTCTACTCAGTAAAGCCTCTGTTTAACCATAACTGGTTCTGGACTCTTTATTCACTACTAGCCGATGGGATAACAGAGAATCCGGGCGTGTAGTGTTCCGGAACCTGAAAACCACACTGGCGTCACAAATACATAGGGGTAAATACCATCCAACCCCCGGGGTTAATAACATCAGATCCCACCATTCATACCGCAACACCCGTGGTCCCACCATTCACCCGGTGGTTCACCACAGGGACATGTTTAAATCCAATAGCCTGATCCCTACGGTTAGTGTTGCTCGCGAATATTCGCAATGCGAATTGTATTCGCGAATATCGCATAGTGATTACGAATATTCTTTTTTTTTTGTTTGTTTTTTGTTTTCTTTCACAGTACACATCACAGTGATCACCCCTCTCTGCTTCCAGCTTGTGTGGTGTAAAGAAGGCTCTAATACTACTGTGTGAGACTGGCTGCGAATTTGCATACGCTAATTTCCGCATATGCGAATTTTTGCTTATGCTAATTTTTGTATATGCAAATTTTCGTATATGCTAATTTTTCGCATATGCGGAAATAAAACGCAAACATTTTATGAATATGCGAATTTAGTTCATATATTCGCGACGAATATTCGCGAATTCGAATATGGCCTATGCCGCTCAACACTACTTACGGTATGTCCCCAATATATTTTGTCTGTGGAAAGTCAAGAGGCCATCATACACGTAGGATGACCAGTGCTGCTAAATTGCTCCTAAATCTTCAGGTTTTTCCTACTTGTATCTGAAGTATATGGCCATCGAAAAGAGAACCCTTTTACCAATATTATACTGCCCATACCGCAGGCAGTATGAAACAGGTACATGGAGTAGGGTCCTAACACACTTTGAATTACTTTAAAATAATCAGGCGTTTCAGAGAAATCATTGTTTAAAAATGCCACCGAAGCCCAAATAAGTAGTCATTCATGGTGGCAATCCCTATGGCTGCTTCCTGCCCCGCCATTCCCGGGAGACGCGTCTCTCCCTAACTGTGTATTATGGCGGGGTGGAGAGCAGCTCGGGCATTTCAGAGAAATCATAGTTTATAAATGCCACTGGGGCCCGGCAATTAGTAAACAGGACTTTTAGTTTCCATTCTGGCCACTAGGCCTAACACCAAGCTGAGACTTCCTGTTCTGTACAGATCATTTCCTAGTAATGCCTTTCTTTACAGGAGTACAGTGAAAGGTGACACCAATATATAGATAACACTGGATCCACCACCATTTACTTCAGAGATCAGCCTCCCCCTACCTGTAGAATGACCTCTGAAAAGATCATAATTCATCTGAATAAGGCAGCTCCTGACCATTGTTATCTTATGTCCATGGGTCCTGCCATAAAGCATATCACTAAATGCTGTTAAAGTTAAATAAAAAAATAATTAAAAAAATGCAAATAGAAAAAATAAAAAAAATAACATGTTTCAGTTTCTGGGTCTTCTCTTTAACCCCTTTCAGGACTCAGCCCATTTTGGCCTTAAGGACTCAGACAATTTAATTTTTACGTTTTCATTTTTTCCTCCTCGCCTTCTAAAAATCATAACTCTTTTATATTTTCATCCACAGACTAGTATGGGGGCTTGTTTTTTGCGCGACCAGTTGTCCTTTGTAATGACATCACTCATTATATCATAAAATGTATGGCGCAACCAAAAAACACTTTTTTTGTGGGGAAATTAAAACGAAAAACGCAATTTTGCTAATTTTGGAAGGTTTCATTTTTACGCCCTACAATTTATGGTAAAAATGACGTGTGTCTTTATTCTGAGGGTCAATACGATTAAAATTATACCCATTATTACATACTTTTATATTATTGTTGCGCTTAAAAAAAATCACAAACTTTTTAACCAAATTAGTACGTTTATAATCCCTTTATTTTGATAACCTCTAACTTTTTTATTTTTCCGTATAAGTGGCGGTATGGGGGCTCATTTTTTGCGCCATGATCTGTACTTTTTTTTGATACCACATTTGCATATAAAAAACTTTTAATACATTTTTTATAATTTTTTTTTAATAAAATGTATTAAAAAAGTAGGAATTTTTGACTTTTTTTTTTTTCGTTCACGCCGTTCACCGTACGGGATCATTAACATTTTATTTTAATAGATTGGACATTTACGCACGCGGCGATACCAAATATGTCTATTAAAAAAAAAATTACGCTTTTTGGGGGTAAAATAGGAAAAAACGGACGTTTTATTTTTTTATTGGGGGGAGGGGATTTTTTTTTTACTTTTACATTTTTTTCCATTTTTTTTTACACTTGAATAGTCCCCATAGGGGACTATTCATAGCGATACCATGATTGCTAATACTGATCTGTTCTATGTATAGGACATAGAACAGATCAGTATTATCGGTCATCTCCTGCTCTGGTCTGCTCGATCACAGACCAGAGCAGGAGACGCCGGGAGCCGGACGGAGGCAGGAGAGGGGACCTCCGTGCGGCGTTATGAATGATCGGATCCCCGCAGCAGCGCTGCGGGCGATCCGATCATTCATTCAAATCGCGCACTGCCGCAGATGCCGGGATCTGTATTGATCCCGGCACCTGAGGGGTTAATGGCAGACGCCCGCGAGATCGCGGGCGTCGGCCATTGCCGGCGGGTCCCTGGCTGCGATAAGCAGCCGGGATCTGCCGCGCATGACACGGGCATCGCTCCGATGCCCGCGGTTATGCACTGGATGTAAATGTACGTCCTGGTGCGTTAAGTACCACCTCTCCAGGACGTACATTTACGTCCTGCGTCCTTAAGGGGTTAAAGGATGATTTTTTTCCCTTCCTTTGGGTCAATCAGTAAGGTGGAAGTTGAAAGATTTGTCTTCATTTCCACCCACTGTATAACTCCAATAAGAATATTGGTATCAATGCTAATTTCATGTTTTTCCTTGCAGCTAACTCAGTCAAGTACCGTCTGCCCAAAATGATGATGCCAGTAGGGAGCTCAAGTCAACACTTGGCATTGAAAGGCAATTCTCTGCAGCTAGAGTGCATCTCCGAGGGAAAGTAAGTTCATTCTTAGAATATAATAATTGGGAACTACTGTACTCCTCTGTCAGTTTAGTTGAAAGCTATTACTATGTTTTAGTCAGAGAGAAACTTAAAGGGGTACTTCGAAGGGACAAAATATATATTTTCAAATCAACTGGTGCCAGAAAGTTATGCAGATTTGTAAATTACTTATTTTTAAAAATCCAGTACTTCCAGTACTTAACAGCTGCTTTATGCTCCAGAGGAAGTTAAAGGAGTTATCCACCATAAGGTGATTTAGTACGTACCTGGCAGACAGTAATGGACATGCTTAGGAAGGATCTGCGCTTGTCTTGGGGATAAATGGCTATGTTGTGAGATTACCATAACACTGTGGCTAGCTTTTTGTGAACTGGTATTTCCTGTTTGAGTTTTTTTCTTTTGCCTACAAATCCCATAATTCAATTTTCCTCTCTCCCACACATCAGCCACCCCACCCATTGAAACATAAATGAGCTGCATCCATTCAAAAGACCTGTGGTTTTCAATCAGGGTGCCAACAGCTGTTGCATCAGTTGCAGATTGATCTCTCTCCACCCAAGCGATCGCTCCACCCATTGAAGCAGACAGGCTCCCTGTCACCAGCTGACTAGTGAGTCAGGTCTCGGCCGCATTGCAACCTGGGACAACAGTCATTTTGTATGCTGTTAAAAATAAATACTGGGGTGAAAATCACATAAGAATTGTGAGAAAACCATCACACACAAGTACAGACACTATATTATGAACTACACTAACTTTACAGCCCCTTTAGCATAGTCAAATAAGAAAAAATCCTAGAATACCCCTTTATTAGTTATTTCCAGGCTGATCATAGTGCTCTCTGCTGCCACCTCTATCTGTGTCAGGAACTGTCCAGAGCAGGAGCAAATCCCCATAGCAAACCTCTCCTGTTCTGGACAGTTCCTGACATGGACAGAGGTGTCAGCAGAGAGCACTGCGGTCAGACTGGAAAGAACTACACAACTTCCTCTGGTGCAAACTGCAGCTGATAAGTACTGGTAGGATGAAGATTTTTAAATAGAAGTAATTTACAAATCGGTTTAACTTTCTGACATCAGTTTATTTGAAATGTTTTTTTTTCCCCCTCTGGAGTACCCTTTAAAAACTCCAGTAGAAACACATCAGTCCCTTGCCAGATCCCTCCACTGCCAGGGACGGACATAGAGAAGAATTGGCCTCCCTGGGTGGTAGTTATTAACACAATGCCATATTTTTAACAGGATAGTCTGATGCTTTTTGCCCTCCCAACCCTAAGTTGTGTCCTTTATTAATTTCCCTCATGGCAGAGGTGCCATTTTTAGCCCAATTTTGAGGTAATACACTGTATATGTTGTCATATTACAGCTGAATAGCCATGTTCCTAGTTTTTCTTGGAAAAATACAAACCACCATGAAACCTCTCCAAAAGACCACTTTCTGAGAAGACCCACCCCTTCCCTTATCCCAATGTTTTCCAACCAGGGTGTCTCCAGCTGTTGCAAAACTACAACTCCCAGTATGCTGGGAGTTGTAGTTTTGCAACAGCTGGAGGCATCCCGGTTGGGAAACACTGCCTTATCTAGATCAGATGTTTTTGTCAAAGATATTTAGTTCTAACAAAAACATCTGCCATCTTCTTTAAAGGGGTTATCCAGTAAAATACTTTTTTCTATATACGATATATCAACTGGCTCCAGAAAGTTAAACAGATTTGTAAATTACTTCTATTAAAAAATCGTAATTCTTTCAGTACTTATGAGCTGCTGAAGTTGAGTTGTTCTTTTCTGTCTAAGTGATCTCTGACGACCTACAAAAAAAGGAGAAAAATCCAGCTCACAGGAACTTGAAATTAAAACATAGCTTTTACTGTATCATGTTAAAAATTAAATGAACAAAAAATCACCCTAAGTGCATTAAAAACAGCACACCGACGCGTTTCGAGCTACATACGAGCTCTTAAAGGACAACTGTAGTGGAACACTTTTATATATTCCCGTGCCCGGGCCTCAAAAGTAAACAAAATAAACGTATACATACCTTCCTACGAGCCCCCGTTGGTCCGGCACAGGCCTCACAGTCCGGTAGTGCTGACCTCATTCCACATCCTGGGGACGCCGCAGAGCCGTCGGCGTATCACTGGCCGCAACGATGTCCCGCCCCGGCCTGTGATAGGCTGAGCACACTGTAATGTAAGGAGCTCTGGCCGGCTTCTTACATGACAGTGGGCTCAGCCTATCACAGCCCGGGGCGGGACATCGCTGCGGCCGGTGATACGCCGACGGCTCTGTGGCGTCCCCGTCCCCAGGAAGTGGAATGAGGTCAGCACTGCCGGACCGTGAGGCCTGTGCTGGACCAACGGGTGCTCGTAAGAAGGTATGTATACGTTTATTTTGTAAATTTTTGAGGCCCGGGCATGGGAATATATAAAAGTGTTCCACTACAGTTGTCCTTTAAGCATGATTAAGAGCTTGTATGTAGCTCAAAATGCGTTGGCGAGCTGTATCATGTAAAAAATTAAATGAACGAAAAAACACCCTAAGTGCATTAAAAACAGCATGCCAAGGTGTTTCGAGCTACATACGAGCTCTTAATAATGATTAAGAGCTCGTATGTAGCTCGAAATGCGTTGGTGTGCTGTTTTTAATGAACTTAGGGTGTTTTTTTGTTCATTGAATTTTTTTACATGATACAGCACGCCGACGCGTTTTGAGCTACATACGCGCTCCTAATCATGCTTAAGAGCTCGTATGTAGCTCGAAATGCGTCGGCGTGCTGTTATTAATGCACTTAGGGTGTTTTTTTGTTCATTACATTTTTTACATGATACAGTAAAAGCTACGTTTTAATTTCACGTTTCTGTGAGCTGGATTTTTCTCCTATTTTGTGGTTCCTGCATACGGGAAGCGGCCCGCTCAGTCTGAGCTCCAACATATCTTCTACTACGTTCCTTAGTGGGTGGTGAGATGAGCACTTTTTTTTTCTCTTTCTTATATGTGCTCTCTGATGACACGTGTCTCGGGAACTGTCCACAGTAGAAGCAAATCCCCCATAGCAAACCTCTTCTACTCTGTGCAGTTTCCGAGACAAGCAGAGATGTCAGCAGAGAACACTGTTGCCAGATAGAAAAGAACAACTCAACTTCAGCAGCTGATAATTATTGGAAAGATTAAGATTTTTTAATAGAAGTAATTTGCAAATCTGTTTAACTTTCTGGAGCCAGTTGATATATATATATATATATATATATAAAAAAAAAAATTTCTGTAATACCTATTTAAGAAGACAATTTTTCAGAACAATTTTGGGTAGTCGTCACTGTTTTAGTTGTTTAGGGAATTGTGCAACCCAGTGATTTTTTTTTAATTGGATTAACTGACCCCATGTTTTGTTGGGACTTCAATCAAAATATTAGTATCTAGACAGGGATGAATCATAATATAACACCCACAAATTGGCAAGAATGGCACTGTTTCTAAGAAAAAAATGCAGCCTTTTTTATAATCCTGTACAACTTCTGAATTATTAAAGGAGATATCCAGTGCTGAACAACTTATCCCCTATCCTAAGGATAGGGGATAAGTTTCAGATTGTGGGGGGTCCGATTACTGGGGCCCCCCGCGATCTCCTGTACGGGGCCCTGGCAGCCCACGGGAAAGGAACGTGTTGACCACCGCACGAAGTGGCGGCTGACACGCCCCCTCAATACAATGCTATGGCAAAGCCGGAGCACTGCCTTCAGCAATCTCCGGCTCTGCGGGGGGGGCGTGTCAGCCGCCACATCGTGCGGTGGTCGACACTCGCTATCTGGCCAGCCAGCTGGGCCCCCGTACAGGAGATCACGGGAGGGCCCAGAGGTCGGACCCCCCACAATCTGAAACTTATCCCCTATCCTTAGGATAGGGGATACGTTTTTCAGCACTGGATATCTCCTTTAAGGTCAAATGAATATTAGGCCTATTATCGTCTGTCAGTAATTCCCCATTACTTCTCGCGCTCTTTTTACTGCTCTAATCTTTTATTGTTTGCTATATTCATTCACCTTGAACAGCCCCACCCCAGAGAATGAGTGGATATCTATTACTGGAACAATGGATCCAAAACGTTTTCGTTTTGATGAGTATAAGAAGGCTCTTTATATTGAAGATGTCCAAGATGAGGATGATGGAGAATATGAATGTATGTCCAGAAACACAGAAGGCGAAGTGAAGCACACATACACTGTCAAAGTGGAGGGTGAGTATTGGTCGGATATTCCCCTTTATTGAATGAAAGAGGTTATATACAAAGGGCAATTACTTTTTGAGACGAGGGTAAGCTCACACTCACAGTGTTACATTACTCATAGAATCAGGAGAATCAGGGGGAACCGGTCAGGGAGTGTCCTGTTTCCCATAAGCAATATTACAGGCCAAATGAAGTATTACATAGAAGCTATAGAACACATGAACACATTTCTCCATAGTTAGAAACACTCTTTTTATTATTCATCATCTTTTGGCCCTGAATGTGGGATACCTTCAGAATTTCCTAATAGAGTACCAGGTATTCTATTTCAGACAGCAAAACAATCACAAATTATATAATGTAGTTGTCTTTTGGTATTTCAATTGTTAAAATAGTTTGGGGCATATTCATAAAAGTGAACTTGCCAGATGCATATCGTGCTCAGAGCTGAAGGCATGGGCAGATAGCTGATAAAACAAATAATTCCTTTCTGTTTCCAAAAGGTTTAAAATCATGTTTTCTTTCCAAGACCAATTGTCATAAATGGGATGCTGAGCAGTAGCATAGACAACTCCTCATCCCCCACCCCTCCCTGCTTGAATTCCTGCATTGAGCCCTGTACATCAATCATGTGGGATAGGTAAGATTGACGCAGGGAGGAGGCAGGCATGTTATGCTTAGTATTGACTTTCTGACAATTGAGGTTAGAAGGAAAGCATGATTTTAAAATTAATATTTTTTTTTTACAACAGTCAGTTTTTTAACTTTATTATTAAAAATATTACTGCTAAATTGCCTTCCAGGTACATTGAACTAAACCTTACATTTAAAGGGTTTAAACAATCCCTACTTATTAGAAGGGTATCTTGACAATAAGCTGATCACTAAGCTTTTCCCGCTGGGACCCCCATTAATCAGTTTTTATGTTTGGGAAACCTGGCAGTAATGGTTTAATTTTCCTGTAGCGACACCACTGGGCAAACTAAACATTACACAGAGCACAGAGTGTGTTTTCTGAGTAATACAGGACAGGATCTCCACAGCAACACTCTTTGCAGCCACATTCTGATCTTGTAGAAATATGAGGATCCTGAAGAGAACAACCCCCTCCCATCCCCCATTAAAGGGGTACTCCACTGAAAAACATTTTCTTTTAAATCAACTGGTAACGGAAAGTTAAAAAGATTTGTACATTACTTCTATTTAAAAATCTTTCAGTACTTATCAGCTGCTATATACTACAGAGGAAGTTCTTTTCTTTTTGAATTTCCTTTCTGTCTGACAACATGTTCTCTGCTGACACCTCTGTCCATTTTAGGAACTGTCCAGAGTAGGAGCAAATCCCCATAGCAAACCTCTCTTGCTCTGGACAGTTCCTGACATGGACAGAGGTGTCAGCAGAGAGCACTGTGATCAGACAGAAAAGAAATTCAAAAGAAAAGAACTTCCTCTGTAGTATATATCCTCTAAAAAGTACTGAGAGGATTGGAATTTTTTTTATAGAAGTAATTTACAAATCTGTTTAACTTTCTTGCACCAGTTGATTTAAAAGAAAATGTTTTCCAGTGGAGTACCCCTTAAATGCTGAATTATTTTAGGTGGAACAGCCCTTTCAAGAAAAAACTCACAATTAATGTTACTCCTAGTGGGGTATTATCTGCTTATACAATTCTGTCTTTCTTTAGCTGCTCCCTACTGGATTAACAGGCCCAAAGATGAAATCCGAAGCCCAGGGGAGCATGTAAAATTTACCTGCGAGGTTGAAGGGAAACCCAAGCCCAAGGTCACATGGAAGATAAATGGACAACCCATAACAGGTATGGAGACAGCTTTGTGTTGTAGCTCATAAGTACGCAGGTGGGGATACCCACACTCTACTACTCTCTTAGGTAGCCATTAACAATAGACTGACATGAGACTTGTATATATGGATCTTCCAAGCATGTATATGTAGGTATAGGTAGGTATGAACAAAAAAGTCTGTTTCAGCTTTTTAAGGATATTTTCATATTGGATAAGACTCAGGGCCGTCCCAAGACATTGTGCTGCCTGGGCCTGGGTCTAGGAGTGAAATGCTCCCCCCCCCCCCCCCCCAAAAAAAAAAAAAAAAAAAAAAAAAAACAATGCCATTGCATATCAGGAGGACATAATCAAATTATTTTTTTTTACTTTTGACCCATTTAAGCCCAAAGGGATCAAAAATCTTCTTGGGGCGGTAGTTTGCCACCCCTGTGAAGGTGCTGCCTTGGTCCAATGGATCCAGTGGGACCCATTGTAGGTCCGGCCATGATCCGGCCATGATAAGACTCCAAAGAGCAGGTGGATACACTTTTGAGCCCAACCAAAAACAGTACCTTGATTGAATGTCTTAGTCGAATGGACCCAGTGGGACCCATTGTAGGTCCAGCCATGATAAGACTCCAAAGAGCAGGTGGATACACTTTTGAGCCCAACCAAAAACAGTTCAGTCCACTGAACTCAATAGACCTGGAACATATATACTGCGGTAGAACCATTCTGCCAGTATGCAAACATACTCCCCCAATGTAGGCTGAATGTAGACTTACTTTGAGAAGGCCCATAAGCAACCATTGTTTGTTCCCTTGTTGTCAATGAAAGTCTCTCCATTTAACAGCCGCAGATCTGGGTCCAAATCGCAGAATGGAAGGTGGAAGTTTAATAATGCAGAACCTGCAGACAAGTGACACTGCCGTGGTTCAGTGTGAAGCACGCAATAAACATGGACACATACTAGAAAATGCCTACATCTATGTTGTTGGTAAGTTTTTTGGCACAAAACCAAAGAATTTAACATGCCTTGAGTGTGTGCTAAGGATTGTTTTCGTTAAACTGAGAGATTAGAAAGCATGGTGGGGAATGAACCTTCTCATCCTCCACTATAGGTGTATCCAGAATGTGACTCCCATAAATATATGGAACCAAAAAGAAAAGAAACCACTTGAAAATGGACCATGTATAAACTAAAATAAATTTTATTTAGAATAATATAAAGACATATGATAATTACACACACAGCGTGGACAAACAGAAGTGGGAACCAGGGAGCAGGGGGCGATAAAAAGAAGGTAACAATAATATATATAGTGTCCAAGTGTGCTAAACAATTTAAAGTGCCAGCAGCGTGCCAAATAAATCGATAGGACCAAAACGGATCACAGAGAAAACCAGATGTAGTAGTGGCATAGAACAGTAACACTCCCTCCGCTCCCCAGTTACCCACCAGACCTCCATAGACACTATATATATTATTGTTACCTTCTTTTTATCTCCCCCTGCTCCCTGGTTCCCACTTCTGTTTGTCCACGCTGTGTGTGTAATTATCATATGTCTTTATATTATTCTAAATAAAATTTATTTTAGTTTATACATGGTCCGTTTTCAAGTGGTTTCTTTTCTTTTTGGTTCCATATTTAGAGTGTTTACCACAGGACCCTATACATCTATGAGCATATCTCCTTTCCTTTTTTTGGTGCTTTGTCCCATAAATATATGTACACCCGAACCAGACACCCTTTGCATATTCTATTTAAGAAGAGTTAAATATTATGTTATTCCTAATACTTATATTTTTCTCCTTACAGAGTTGGCCCCAGATATTCTGACTCCAGACAGAATGAACTACACTGCGGTGGAGAACACCAATGTTTTCTTGCACTGCAAATTTTTTGGTTCCCCTTCTCCAGTCACTCACTGGTATGTACTGTATTTAGAACCGGCTATGGTCAGTACTGTAGTTAAGCATCTTTTAAACTTTAAAGGGGTATTCCTGCCAAATACATCTTATCCCCTATCTAAAGGATGGGGGTATAACATGTCTGATCGCGGGACTGGAGACGTGATGTCACACTATGCCCCCTCCATTCATGTCTATGGGAGGGTGGCGTGACGTCACATCTCCGGTCCTGGAAACAAAAAAGTTTCCGAGACTGGAGATGCAGCCCCGCACCCCACATCTTATCCCCCATCCTTTGGATAGGGGATAAGATGTATTTGGCCAGAATACCCCTTTAACTTATGGATGTTTTGGGATTCCAAAAAATTGTCACCATCTTTACAATCCATCTAAATCTTTGCAACCAATCTTTATCGATCAAATGTATCTAAAACTGTGAATTAATAAATATTTTCAGGTTTTATCATGGACTGGTTCTTTGTAGAACATTCAACTACCACCTTATATTCGCAGGTATGACAAGGATTTAAGGTCAGTGGTGATGAGGGATAGCTTCGACATCCTCACTAATGGCACCATGGAAATCTCAGACGTGACCAGTGAAGACGAAGGAACCTACTACTGCACAGCCTCAAACAGCCAGGGCAACATGACCATCTCTGCGTATTTGGAAGTCAGAAGTAAGTTTGTGATGGAAACAGGAACATTACAGCATTAGATTCTCATGACGATGTGCAGGGTTGATAAGGTGCAGAGGTGATTCTACAGAAGTAGCTCAGGTCATTGGGAAGATTCTTTTAGGGTCTGACTCATCTGGGTGTCATGTAGCCATAAACATTTCTTCGAGGGGCATTGGACCCCATGGTGAAACTTAGACTGGGGCTCCATTACGACCATCTTTAGGAGCAAACAAGTTCAAAAGACATATCAACAGTTTTAATCGGCTGGAGTCTCTGTGTTCAGACCAGCACCGATGGCTAACTTGAGCAAAGAGAAGCACTTGGCTGTGCTTTTCCATGTTTTTCTGTGTCATCATATGACCACCATACCCCATTATCATTGTCTTGTCTTATTATTGTCCCCATCATTTTAAAACTTTAGACATGTCCTAGGGTCATGTCAAAAGTTTTTATCAGTCGGGGTCTGGGAGTTTCGAACCGCACGCTTCTCTCCCTACTTTGTGTCTATGTGAGCAAGATGGTTCCATAGATTTACATTATGGTCATGTGACACAAAGCCAGATGAGAATGTGCTGAGCGTGCACTTTTCCTGGCTTGTTCTCCTGATTGGTCTGTGTGAGTGATAAAATCTTTTGATATGACTTTATGACATTTGAAAAAAAATGTATGACATTTTTTTTTCAAATTTCCAGAGTCCCATCTTCTCTTCCTTTCAAAAAATAAATAAATTATAAAATAGCTCGAAATAATGTAGATTAATATAAGATGCCATTCTGACATTACCTATCCCCTACCACCCTCGTTCTGGCCAGTGATTGGTGGCAGCAGTCACATGGACACTGGACAGTGACAGCAGGGGAATTAGTCAGGTAAGTATACCAAGATAAGATGTGACCCTTAGGCACCAGGACCCTGATGCGACTGCTATCTCTACACCCCCTATATTTATGCCCAGGGCTGGTGCAAGGATTTTTGCCACCCTAGGCAAAAGCTAAATTTGCTGCCCATTGACCCCGCCCTTTGACACGCCCCACCTTACTACTGGGGTGACTCACTGTAACAAACTTCCTCCTCATGTAATCACCTTAGTACTGGGGTGTCACACTGTAACAAACCTCCACCTCATGTAATCACTTTACTACTGGGGTGACACACTGTAACAAGCCCTCTCCTTATGTAATCTCCTTATTACTGGGGTGACATTGATGTGGCAATGGCTGGGCAGGTGCTTTGGATTCTGGCTGGTTACTAACTTTCTTGCAGCAGGCAAAGCAGCGGCCCCATCATGAGGGCGCTCTAGGTGGCGGCCTGTTATGCCTAAAGGCAGAACCGGCCCTGTATATGCCCCTGACCAGAGATTATTTTTATATATATATATATATATATATATATATATATTGATCTAAACTTTATGCATATGTTAATTAAAGAAGTCCACAATTTTTTTAAACTCCACCAAACTTGATCCAACTCCCCAATTAGCCATAAAGTATCATTTCTGTAGCTCCAGTATATTTTACCTCTCCAGCTTACATTGACATTGTCTTTTTTTTTTACAGATGCTACTTGGATAAAAATTCCCCCAGAAACCCAACGAGTGAGAAAGGGTGGAAAAGCAACCTTTGAGTGTAGACCGATATTTGACATCAGGATGGAAAGGAATATAGTGGAATGGAAGAAGGACGGCATGCTGATTCTGGAAGATGATGATGATGACAAGTATGAGGGGTTGGGAGGGATGTCACGTTGTTTATATTTACTGTGATATTATATTGAACAGCTCATTACATAACTCTTCACCGTTTTTGGTTCATATAGGCCAGTGTTTCCCAACCAGGTGCCTCCAACTGTTGCAAAACTACAACTTCCGGCATGCCCGGACAGTCAAAGGCTGTCCGGGCATGCCGGAAGTTGTGGTTTTGCAACAGCTGGAGGCACCCTGGTTTGGAAACATTGATATAGAGCATTAATGCATATAGATACATCTATTTATACTTGTCTAGCTCTTCAAAGCTGATACTGCTACCATGTTCCTATAGGATTTCATTTTGTCTTCGCAGGTATTTTATTGAAGACTTCTCTCTGAGTATAGCCAATGTACAAGAAGACGACCAGGGGACATATACGTGTGTGGCTCGTAGTGAACTGGATGTGGTGGAGAAAAATGCGGTTCTTGTGATGATTGGTTAGTATGATGAATTGTGCTCAAATGCCTTTCATAATGTTGATAAGGATGACCATTATGATTTTTATTACTGATATATATATATATATATATATATATATATATATATATGAGACATTTCAGCTTGCTAACTTACTGACTAAGAAGATGAAGACCTTGGAATGAGGCCAGAAGAAGTGAGATAAGAGGCTGAAACTTAGAAGACAAAATATTTGAAGAGATATAGACTGTGTAGAAGGGCAGAGATATATCCGGAATTTTCCAGTATGAGAGTGAGAGAGCAGCATAAGTGAACTTTGGCCAAGAGAGAAATGGATGCTTAAATATGCTAATATATACACAGACACAATACTCAAATAACCAATCAAAATATAACATGATGATTTTGACATTGTCACGATACGGCTGGCAGGAGGTGGATCCTCTGTTCCAGAGAGGGATTGGCGTGGACCGTGCTAGTGGACCGGTTCTAAGTTACTACTGGTATTCACCAGAGCCCGCCGCAAAGCGGGATGGTCTTGCAGCGGCGGTAGTAACCAGGTCGTATCCACTAGCAACGGCTCAACCTCTCTGACTGCTGAAGATAGGCGCGGTACAAGGGAGTAGACAAGAGCAAGGTCGGACGTAGCAGAAGGTCGGGGCAGGCAGCAAGGATCGTAGTCAGGGGCAACGGCAGGAGGTCTGGAACACAGGCTAGGAACACACAAGGAAACGCTTTCACTGGCACAATGGCAACAAGATCCGGCGAGGGAGTGCAGGGGAAGTGAGGTATACATAGGGAGTGCACAGGTGAACACACTAATTAGACCAACTGCGCCAATCAGTGGCGCAGTGGCCCTTTAAATCGCAGAGACCCGGCGCGCGCGCGCCCTAGGGAGCGGGGCCGCGCGCGCCGGGACAGGACCGACGGAGAGCGAGTCAGGTACGGGAGCCGGGCTGCGCATCGCGAGCGGGCGCCACCCGCATCGCGAATCGCATCCCGGCTGGGGGCGGTATCGCAGCGCACCCGGTCAGTAGATCTGACCGGGGCGCTGCAGTAGCGAGGATGTTGCGAGCGCTCCGGGGAGGAGCGGGGACCCGGAGCGCTCGGCGTAACAGTACCCCCCCCCCTTGGGTCTCCCCCTCTTCTTGGAGCCTGAGAACCTGAGGACCAGACTTTTGTCTAGGATGTTGTCCTCAGGTTCCCAGGATCTCTCTTCAGGACCACAGCCCTCCCAATCAACCAAAAAAATTTTTTTCCCTCTGACCGTCTTGGAGGCCAGTATCTCCTTCACGGAGAAGATGTCAGAAGAACCGGAAACAGGAGTGGGAGAAACAAGTTTGGGAGAGAAACGGTTGATGATGAGTGGTTTAAGGAGAGAGACATGAAAGGCATTGGGAATACGAAGAGAAGGAGGAAGAAGAAGTTTGTAAGAGACAGGATTAATTTGGCACAAGATTTTGAAAGGACCAAGATAGCGTGGTCCCAGTTTGTAACTGGGGACACAGAAGCGGACATATTTAGCGGAGAGCCATACCTTGTCTCCGGGAGCAAAAATGGGGGGAGCTCTTCTTTTCTTATCGGCAAACTTTTTCATGCGAGATGAAGCCTGTAAAAGAGAATTTTGGGTCTCTTTCCATATGGTGGAAAGATCACGAGTCACTTCATCCACAGCGGGCAAACCAGAGGGCAAGGGAGTAGGGAGGGGGAGAAGAGGGTGACGGCCGTACACCACGAAAAATGGGGATTTAGCAGAAGATTCAGAGACTCTGAAGTTGTACGAGAATTCGGCCCATGGTAGAAGATCTGCCCAGTCATCCTGGCGGGAGGAAACAAAATGCCGTAAATAGTCACCCAGGACCTGGTTAATTCTTTCTACTTGCCCATTGGATTGAGGATGATAAGCAGAAGAGAAGTTTAATTTAATCTTGAGTTGTTTACAGAGAGCCTTCCAGAATTTTGACACGAATTGGACGCCTCTATCCAAGACAATCTGCGTGGGCAAACCGTGAAGACTAAATGTGTACAAAAAATTGTTTTGCCAACTGAGGCGCTGAAGGAAGACCAGGAAGAGGAATAAAATGTGCCATCTTGGAAAATCGATCAACGACCACCCAAACAACAGTGTTGCCACGGGATGGGGGTAGGTCTGTAATAAAGTCCATACCAATCAGAGACCAAGGCTGTTCGGGGACAGGCAGAGGATGAAGGAGACCAGCAGGCTTCTGGCGAGGAGTCTTATCCCGGGCACAGACAGTACAGGCCCGCACAAAATCAACAACATCCGTCTCCAGAGTCGGCCACCAATAGAAACGAGAGATGAGATGCAAGGACTTTTTGATGCCCGCATGGCCTGCGAGGTGGGAGGAGTGACCCCATTTGAGAATCCCGAGACGTTGGCGTGGAGAAACGAAGGTCTTCCCTGGAGGAGTTTGCCTGATGGAGGCTGGAGAAGTGGAGATCAGACAGTCAGGAGGAATGATGTGTTGCGGAGAGACCTCTACTTCCGAGGCATCCGAGGAACGAGAGAGAGCATCGGCCCTAATGTTCTTGTCGGCAGGGCGAAAATGAATTTCAAAGTTAAAACGGGCAAAGAACAACGACCACCTGGCCTGGCGAGGATTCAGCCGTTGGGCAGACTGGAGATAGGAGAGATTCTTGTGATCGGTGTAAATGATAACTGGAAATTTTGATCCCTCCAGCAGATGCCTCCATTCCTCAAGTGCCAATTTAATGGCCAGTAGTTCTCGATCCCCGATGGAGTAGTTCCTCTCCGCCGGAGAGAAGGTCCTAGAAAATAAAACACAATTAACAGCATGCCCGGAAGAATTTTTTTGTAGAAGGAGCGCTCCAGCTCCCACTGAGGAGGCATCAACCTCCAATAGGAAGGGTTTAGATGGGTCAGGTCTGGAGAGCACGGGAGCAGAAGAAAAGGCAGACTTGAGCCGTTTAAATGCGTCTTCCGCTTGGGGAGACCAGGACTTAGGATTGGCATTCTTCTTGGTTAAAGCCACGATAGGAGCCACAATAGTGGAAAAATGTGGAATAAATTGTCTGTAATAATTGGCGAACCCCAAAAAACGTTGGATAGCACGGAGTCCGGAGGGGCGTGGCCAATCTAAGACGGCAGAGAGTTTATCTGGGTACATTTGTAGTCCCTGGCCAGAGACCAAGTATCCTAGGAAAGGAAGAGCTTGACATTCAAACAGACATTTCTCCATTTTGGCATAAAGTTGATTGTCTCGAAGTCTCTGAAGAACCATGCGGACATGCTGGCGATGTTCTTCTAAGTTGGCAGAAAAAATCAGAATATCGTCCAGATACACAACAACACAGGAATATAAGAGATCACGAAAAATTTCATTAACAAAGTCTTAGAAGACGGCAGGGGCGTTGCACAGGCCAAAGGGCATGACCAGATACTCAAAGTGTCCATCTCTGGTGTTAAATGCAGTTTTCCATTCGTCCCCCTCCCTGATGCGGATGAGATTATAAGCACCTCTTAAGTCCAGTTTGGTAAAGATGTGGGCACCTTGAAGGCGATCAAAGAGTTCTGAGATAAGAGGTAGGGGGTAGCGGTTCTTTACCGTGATTTTATTAAGTCCGCGGTAATCAATGCAAGGACGTAGGGAGCCATCTTTTTTGGACACAAAGAAAAATCCAGCTCCGGCAGGAGAGGAGGATTTGCGGATAAACCCCTTTTTTTAATTTTCCTGGATGTATTCAGACATAGCAAGAGTCTCTGGGGCGGACAGAGGATAAATTCTGCCCCGGGGTGGAGTAGTGCCCGGGAGGAGGTCAATAGGACAGTCATAAGGCCTGTGAGGAGGTAAAGTCTCAGCTTGCTTTTTGCAAAATACGTCAGCATAGTCCATATAAGCCTTAGGGAGACCGGTTACAGGGGGAACCACAGGGTCACGGCAGGGAGTACTGGGAACCGGTTTAAGACAGTCCTTGAAACAAGAAGTACCCCAGCTCTTGATCTCTCCTGTGGACCAATCAAGGGTTGGGGAATGGCGTTGAAGCCACGGTAGTCCAAGGAGAATTTCGGAAGTGCAATTGGAGAGGACCAAAAACTCAATTTTTTCGTGATGAGGTCCGATGCACATTAGGAGGGGCTCCGTGCGGTAACGCACGGTACAGTCCAATCTTTCATTGTTAACACAATTGATGTAGAGGGGTCTGGCGAGACTGGTCACCGGGATGTTGAACCTGTTGATGAGAGAGGCCAAAATAAAATTTCCTGCAGATCCGGAATCCAAGAAGGCCATAGTAGAGAAGGAGAAGGTAGAGGCAGATATCCGCACAGGCACAGTAAGGCGTGGAGAAGCAGAGTTGACATCAAGAACTGTCTCACCTTTGTGCGGAGTCAGCGTACGTCTTTCCAGGCGGGGAGGACGGATAGGACAATCCTTCAGGAAGTGTTCGGTACCGGCACAGTACAGGCAAAGATTCTCCATGCGGCGTCGTGTCCTCTCTTGAGGTGTCAAGCGAGACCGGTCAACTTGCATAGCCTCCACGGCGGGAGGCACAGGAACGGATTGCAGAGGACCAGAGGAGAGAGGAGCCGGGGAGAAAAAACGCCTCGTGCGAACAAAGTCCATATCCTGGCGGAGCTCCTGACGCCTTTCGGAAAAACGCATGTCAATGCGAGTGGCTAGATAAATGAGTTCATGCAGGTTAGCAGGAATTTCTCGTGCGGCCAGAACATCTTTAATGTTGCTGGATAGGCCTTTTTTAAAGGTCGCGCAGAGGACCTCATTATTCCAGGATAATTCGGAAGCAAGAGTACGGAATTGGATGGCGTACTCGCCAACGGAAGAATTACCCTGGACCAGGTTCAGCAGGGCAGTCTCAGCAGAAGAGGCTCGGGCAGGTTCCTCAAAGACACTTCGAATTTCCGAGAAGAAGGAGTGTACAGAGGCAGTGACGGGGTCATTGCGGTCCCAGAGCGGTGTGGCCCATGACAGAGCTTTCCCAGACAGAAGGCTGACTATGAAAGCCACCTTAGACCTTTCAGTAGGAAACTGGTCCGACATCATCTCCAAGTGCAGGGAACATTGTGAAAGAAAGCCACGGCAAAACTTAGAGTCCCCATCAAATTTATCCGGCAAGGATAGTCGTAGGCCGGAAGCGGCCACTCGCTGCGGAGGAGGTGCAGGAGCTGGCGGAGGAGATGATTGCTGAAGCTGTGGTAGTAGCTGCTGTAGCATCACGGTCAGTTGAGACAGCTGGTGGCCTTGTTGCGCTATCTGTTGCGACTGCTGGGCGACCACCGTGGTGAGGTCGGCGACAACTGGCAGTGGAACTTCAGCGGGATCCATGGCCGGATCTACTGTCACAATTCGGCTGGCAGGAGGTGGATCCTCTGTGCCAGAGAGGGATTGGCGTGGACCGTGCTAGTGGACCGGTTCTAAGTTACTACTGGTATTCACCAGAGCCCGCCGCAAAGCGGGATGGTCTTGCAGCGGCGGTAGTAACCAGGTCGTATCCACTAGCAACGGCTCAACCTCTCTGACTGCTGAAGATAGGCGCGGTACAAGGGAGTAGACAAGAGCAAGGTCGGACGTAGCAGGAGGTTGGGGCAGGCAGCAAGGATCGTAGTCAGGGGCAACGGCAGGAGGTCTGGAACACAGGCTAGGAACACACAAGGAAACGCTTTCACTGGCACAATGGCAACAAGATCCGGCGAGGGAGTGCAGGGGAAGTGAGGTATACATAGGGAGTGCACAGGTGAACACACTAATTAGACCAACTGCGCCAATCAGTGGCGCAGTGGCCCTTTAAATCGCAGAGACCCGGCGCGCGCGCGCCCTAGGGAGCGGGGCCGCGCGCGCCGGGACAGGACCGACGGAGAGCGAGTCAGGTACGGGAGCCGGGGTGCGCATCGCGAGCGGGCGCCACCCGCATCGCCAATCGCATCCCGGCTGGGGGCGGTATCGCAGCGCACCCAGTCAGTAGATCTGACCGGGGCGCTGCAGTAGCGAGGATGTTGCGAGCGCTCCGGGGAGGAGCGGGGACCCGGAGCGCTCGGCGTAACAGACATGATTACTAACCTCCCCTTTTTGTCAAATGTAAAAACCAATGTACTTCCGTGTAATAAACAGAACTCTTTACCACTCTTGGGGACAGCTCCTGAGCTTCCTGCTGATAAAGAGTTTTTTTACCAACTTTTTGTCTGGTGTATATTTCTTGTGTCAACATTCAGCAGTATGCAGTGGCAGTCATGCACATTTTAAGGCCTAACCAGAAGCCATCCTTGACAATGTCACCTTCTGACAGGTCTCTAAGGCTTCAGGAAATGGGTTTGGCTGGATTTTAAAGAGAATCTTTAGCCCTCCAATAGATTTTGCGGTGGCACATACTATAGATCCATAGTTAGGCCATTTTATGGTGCTTCATTCAGCACCATAATGCAAGGTCATTCTTCTGTAGAAGCAACATCATTTCTTCAGCATAGGTAAGTATAGTTGAGCCCCATGGAAGTCTAGGCATGCCATAATATGGCCATGTGTGTGAGATCTAAATGTTTAACATGCCAATATACTTCCACCTCAACAAGTCTTCGAAATTTGGGAGACCCCCATACCCAGTAGGATCCTGACCTCCATTACCACCGCGAGTTTATATGCCTGCTGAGGGACTGTGCTCTTAGCACAACTGCATCTGGTAAGCCTCCATTTTTTTGTGCATATTGAAGCTATCATAAACCGCCTGCACTAGGAGCGCACCTTGTTTTTTCTTTCTATTTTATTCAGTAGGATCCATAGTCACCCTGTGTGCGTTTTTATAGTGCTCCATTCAGCACCATAATACCAGGTCATTCTCCTCTAGAAGCAATGTAATTTCTCCATAACACAGTATCGAGTGGTGAAGGTCTCAAAAACTGGAAGTATAGGTAAGTACAGTAGAACCCAATGGAAGTCTATGGGTGCTGTAATACGACCATGCACATGAGGTCTAAATGTTTCACATCCCAGTATACTTCCACTTCAACAAGTCTTCAAAAGTTGGAAGACCCCCCATAACCAGTAGACAAGTCTTCCAATGTTGAGAGACCCCCATATCCAGTTGGATCCATAGTCATTCTAGGTACTATTTTCTGGTGCTCCATTCAGCACCATAATGCAAGGTCATTTTCCCTAAGAAGCAATGTAGTTTATCCGTAATACAGCATCCAGTGGTGAAGGTCTCAGTAATTGGAAGCATAGGTAAGTACTGTAGAGTCACAGGGAAGTCTATGGATGCTGTAATATGGCCATATGTGCCAGGATTAAATGTTTTGCATGCCAGTATACTTCCACCTCTACAAGTCTTCAAAAGTTGGGAGACCCTCCCCCATACCCACGGCTGGTCTCCCTGATATTGACAGATTTGGCTGACATTAATGTATATTGGCAATACTCCTTTAAGGAATGGTATAGAAAAATTGCATTATGTTCAAGTAGATTCCATATTATGAAGGTTTTTTTTTTGTCCTTTCAAAGCATTGCTTGTAGGGGGGTTGCATGTCCTCTGTATGTAGGTACAATGGTACATTGGAAAATGTGTCTCTGTCCAGATTCTTTTTCCATTATTATACATTTGTTTTTCCCATTTTTTTTAAAACATTCTGTTGGTAGATTTATCATGAGCGCAGATTTTTGCGCAATGTGAAACCTGCTGCACAAGCGTAAGTTTTCCCAGTTGTTGCGTACAATTCATTATGTGATGCACGTGACTTCATAAATTTGCACAATTCCCAGAAAGCTCCTGGATAGTGTAAAAAAGGTGAAAAGCTCACACGCATTCATATGCCAGATATAAATAATGTTTGTGCTAATGATAAATTCAGCACACCAACCAGCCCGTCTGCAAACCACGCCCACTGCAAGCACACAACAACAGTAAAAAAAAAGTGATGAAGCCAGCGCGGACAACATGAAAATAGATTCAACATATTAATCTAAAACTGAAAAAAAATCTGCCTGTAAATGTATTCTTCTTAATAACTTGTATTTGCATCTGTAATTCTTGCCCAGATCTTCCAGAACCTCCCTATGATTTGGAGCTTTCAGATCTTCAGGACACAAGTGTCGTCCTCACCTGGACCCCAGGAGAAGATAATAACAGCCCCATTGAAGGTAGGAGACACTCTTAGAATTTGCCCTTGTACTAACCTTGACTTACAGATTCATTGTCATCTCTCTCTTGAACGTGTTAGAACAATTTTGCCCTTCTCAGCCGATAACCTCCTGCTAATTTTTTTTATATATAGATTTCGTCATAGAGTTTGAAGAAGCTATGTTTGAGCCTGGAACATGGCATGAACTAACCCGGGTGGATGGGGATGAGAACTCGGCCCGACTGACTCTCTCGCCCTACGTCAACTATCAATTCCGAGTTATAGCTCTAAATGAACTGGGACCAAGCAATGGAAGCAAACCATCGGATCGTGTTCAGACTCCCCCAGCAGGTGATAAAGAAGTGAGAGGAACCAGGAAAAAACAACATATGAAAATTAGAAACTTAGTACTATCCTAGATTTGCCATGATAACCAAACCATTCACTTTTATCTTAAAACAATATAGTAACTCTTAAAAATGTTGTGTCTGCTATTTTACTCTAGCTCCTACAAGGAATCCTGTTGATGTCCGAGGAGAAGGTACTCAGTTAAACAACATGAAGATCACATGGAAGGTAAATTAGTACTTTTGTGCTGGACTATGGTGAAATTGAATGTCCCAGTTGGACTTAAAGAGGTTAATCCAATATCATCTGATAAGTAGGGGTCTGACTATGGGGACCACCACTGATCTTGAGAAGAGAGGTCAATTGTTGAATGTTGCTGCTCCAGTTATTCCCTGTGAGACTGCCAAACATATCCACATACAGTGCAGATAGCAAAAAGGCAAAAAGATGTACGGATATGTGACCTACTGTATATGTTACATTTATGCCTAAATATTATTTTCTTAATAGCCTATGAATGGACTAGATTGGAACGGGCCTGGATTTGCATACATTGTAAAGTGGAGGCAGCAGGGTCGGAATGAGCAATGGAAGGAAAAGACGGTGGAAGAGAATTTTCTGTTTGTACATGACACCCAAACCTTTGTACCTTTTGACATCAAAGTCCAGTCTGTGAATGATCTTGGCAAGGGTCCAGAACCTAAACTTGTCACTGGTTACTCAGGAGAAGACTGTAAGTATCAACTACCATGGTGATGTACAATGTGAAATAAAGGCAATGAATACAAAATACACATATAACAGTAAGGTCCAGATACTTAGTCAAAAGTTGACCGAACCTGCCATCTAAAGCAGGAATGGCCAACTATCTAATGTGTATGAGGGCAATCTGGCAGTGGCATACCCCTCCTCTTGTGTTTGAAAATACATGAATGTTTGCCTGGGAATGACAGCTGTTGAATGCGGGTGGCCACCTTTAGATATACAGTAGGAAAGTCCTCTCCAAACATGACTACTGTGCAATAAAAATGTGGTTAGAGACAGCAGTCTTTTGAAACATTCAAAGTAGGGTCAGTTTTGAAGAAGTAATTTTTAGAGAAAGAAAGAAGCACAACCGAAAACTTGGAGTGTGTGTATGTTTGGGACCGAGGGAATGATGGAATGAAAATGTTATATGTAGAGCTGAGGTTGTGTATGGAGAATAGAGCAAAGATACCCAGGGGGCCATGGTATGTTCATGTATACATTCTGGAAAGACAGGCAGAGAAGAAAGGAGGAGAAGAGGTTAAAGGAGTAATAAATACGACAACCATCAGAGTATCAATCAGGGGGATATTAGGCTGGGATGTATTTAGGGCAAATACAAACATTTCAAGGGTGGTCTACAACCAATCTTAGATGTGGAGAGCAGAAAGTTGTGATCGGCCCATAATCACTTCCAGATCACCTTACTGCACAGTTTACCCCAGCCATTTCCTGTCAACCAATACAAGTCAACCACCTCCATATACATATCTATGGGCATATACTGTAGGAAGGGTTTATTGTATTGAGACAACATCTAGACAACTATAAACTCTGCTTTTTGAGTGTTCTACAGTACATGACTATTATATAATCTTCATACTCTCTTTGTAGACCCCACCATAATCCCTGAAAATATAGGATTAGAGGCTATGAATGACAGCACTATCAAAGTGGCCTGGTTACCAGTGCAGCCAAAAGGTCTGAATGGCAGACTAAAAGGATTTGTGGTAAGTAAAAATATGGCGCTCCCCAACTATCATGACAACTTTCTGATAACTTTGTGGCATGTTCGCTTGTATTGACAATTAATCTAACCTTGATGTACTGAATATTAGATACATTTGTATGAAGAAAAGAAAAGCCAGCCACTCACAATGTTCGTCTTCTTGCATAAAATACTCACATAAGCACTTGGGGGAGAGGGAAAGCTTGGGGGAGAGGGAAAGAGCGGGGGGGGGGGGGTACAAGAGGCAACAAGCTCCGTTTCACACTAAACAAAGTGCTTCATCCGGCCATTGGCCGGATGAAGCACTTTGTTTAGTGCGAAACGGAGCTTGTTGCCTCTTGTACCCCCCCCCCCGCTCCTTCCCTCTCCCCCAAGTGCTTATGTGAGTATTTTATGCAATAAAGCAAGAAGACGAACATGGTGAGTGGCCGGCTTTTCTTTTCTTCATACAAATGTACCTTGCGCTTCCTATAAGACCTGAGCACCACCACCGTCACTACATTTGAAAAGCATTTCCCTAATCTTAGGACCGGCTCTCCTATTATATAATCACAGTGCCGTAGTAATATCTTCTCTATCTGTACTGAATATTAGCACTCCATGTCTGGACTTCTAGGTTAAGTATCAGTAGGCTTCCGCTCATACACAGTCATCATTGTAAACAAGCAGTGCTGCAGTGTAGAGCATGAAGAATGAGACATGAAATAAGAGCAAAGTGCAACAATCAGATGAACGGTGGGTTTATATTGTCCTTATGCTAATAGGTGAAAACACAATCTATATTAGCCAATGTCGTTTGTGAATACATTACTTTATCCCGCATCATTTACACTGCGATTTCTTCTCTTATAGTTAGAATATGTTGCTCAAAATGAAAAGAACAAAAACAGGATCACTGCACATGGAAATACTACCCATACAATCCTTTATGGTCTGAAGCCCTTCACCAACTATTCCGTAACAGTCCATGTGCTCAATGGGAAAGGAGTGGGTGCCGGAAGTGAGACCCAAACAATACGGACTGAGGAGGGAGGTAAGTTCATAGATGTGGAATATAACATGTATATGATACAGTAAGCAAAAAGAAAAATAGCCATCACAGCTACCTAATACATGGGTGCATGCTGCTGTGGCAAATACAGAGTATACAAAAAAAGAAGATTGCAGCAGCACACATTGGTCAAAAAATGGAGGCTCTTAGCGCACCTTTTGATCAAAACGTGTCCACCCATCCACCACGCGGAGGTGGATGGGGGGGACACATTTTGATTAAAAGGTGTGCTAAGAGCCTCGATTTTTGGACCAATATGTGCTGCTGCAATATTCTTTTTTTTGTGTACTCTGTATGATACAGTATGTAGCTTATAGAGCTTCACAACTCTGAATAGAGCAGAAGACAATGCCTGGTTGGGACTACACAATGGGTTGCAGTACAATATGGCACTATTATGGCTGAAACAAGTGCAATGGGACTGCTCTGTAGTTATGAATACATGTTCATGGGGACTATAGAATGTTAGCTGCTATATCACTAACACTTATATATGGTCATTTACATTATTGTATAGATATTGCAGTGGCTGACATTATTCTATGGGCATAGTTCTCTCAGTGGCATAACAATGTGGGCATTTATATAAAAGTGGCACAAATACATCTCATCTCTACTATTTGCCTACTGTGTGCCTGCACTATGATGCTTGCTCTATTGTAGATGGATCTATACAATGTGCTACCACCTATGTGACTCTTGGGGACACTTTTTGAGATGGATGTCATGTTTCTGCCCTTACTATTACTGTTACTTCTAAGAGTTTAGCATTTGAAAGCACAATATTATGCCTGTTATTTTGCAGTTCCATCACCCCCCACTGGTCTGCGCATTGACCGGCTTTCTGAAACCTCATTGGCGCTATTCTGGGGGCCACCTATCCATCCCAATGGAATCATAACAGGCTATAAAATATCTCACCATCTGGGTAAGTTCATTCTATCTTGATGCTCAATGTGTCAGATCATTAATAATTAAAAGGACATTTCAGGTCACAATTGATATTAAAATCAATTATGTAAATCCCAGAGGTCACAGAGAAGTAACTCCGCTAGATGTGACCCCCCTCCGTCACTTGATGGCAGACAGTAGTGGAGCTCTGGTTCCTTACAGTCCCACTAATATAAAAGCTGCTGCATTGATCACTCACATACAGCTAATATTTGCCAGTAAAGAGTTGCCATCAGACATTACAGAGGAAATGTATTACATGTGGCAATTCAAAAGATAGAATACGTGGAAAGGGGTTGATAAAATTGTTATCATCAACCTGAACTTGATAGTTTCCCTCATTAATTGTCTACCCCTAGTGTCATATTATGACCCAATGTAGTCCCTTTATGCATTAGAAACCGACATTGTGAACATTTCACGTGTGATTTGTACATACCAAGAAAGTAGAAAACGGAGCACTCACCCGGTACGTGTCCTCAAAGGTAGGCTAGTCCCCTAACAGGGTGTTCGGCAGGGAGGCGGTGGATGGAATGGGGGGAGTTCAGACGCCAGCCACGGTTCGGCCTGACGAAGCGCCCATTGGCGCGATACGGACCGTGGCTGGCATCTGAGCTCCCCCCGTTCCATCCACCGCCTCCCTGCCAAAGACCATGTTAGGGGACTAGCCTATCTTTGAGGACACGTACCGGGTGAGTGCTCCGTTTTCCACTTTCTTGGTATGTACACATTTGAAATATCTATTGTTTCCGTGAAGCACCACCTAGGTTCCGAAATTGAGATATACATCCTCCATCTCCATTCATTGTCCACATACTAACAAAGTTGCAATTACAGCAGTAGTACATTCAGTGCCAATTCATTTCTACTTCTTTTTCTGTTTCCGGTTGTCACATTTAAAGTGTGATATTGTTACTTACTTGTAAATACTTCTGTCTCCACACAGTGAGCAAGGATAACACAGACTCATTTCTGCTGCAAACAATCAATGACCCCGCACAGCAGAATTGGACCTTCCACAACATGAGCACCAAAGACACTTATAAGTTCTATGTCTATGCCAAGAACTCTGCAAGAGAAAGTCTACCTGCTGAGATAGTAGGGAGCACGATGAAAGAGCCAGGTGAGAAAGATGGAGGTGTTAGGGCACAGAACGCTTCCTCTTCAGTAACAATACAGTTATAGGAACTTCAGAATGGACCATAGCTTACGCTGTAGAGTTATTCTTCCTGATTTAACCTGTTTACTTAATCTCTTTACAACTGTATACAGACCTCTGGCTTTTCTTCAACTTATTCCCTCCCTTGTTCTTGTTCTTTATTATCCTCTCTTCACATCAAATATCTGCACCTTTACTTTCTCTAACCCCTATTATTCTCTTTTTTTAATCTCATCTCTTATCATCTCTACTACTTTCTCCTCACTCCTCCACATATCTTCCTTTTTCATTTTCTCTCCTCTTTTCTCTACTCTGTACTCCCTTCTTCTCCTCTCCTCTCTACTCTTCTCCTTTTCACTTCTTTCCTTTCTCCATCTTTTTCCCTGTTCTTCTTTCCTACCTTTCCCTCTCCTCAATGCCCCTTCTTCTCCTTTCTACTATTCTCTTGTGCTCTTTCCTTTGTCTATCTCTCTTCTCTCTTTTTATCTCCTTTCTTCTCATCTTATTACCTTCTCCTTACTCACCTCTCATCTCCTTACTCATCTTCTTGTTTATTATCTCCTTTCTTCTGCTTTAATTTCTTCTTCTCCTCACTACTCTATTCTTCTCTTGATCCTCTGATCATCTCTCTTCTTCTCCTTTATTCTCTTCACCTCTCCCCTCATTACTCATTTTCTCTCTTCTCCATTATTCTCTTCTCCGGTTACTTCTTTCTTCTCCTATCCTCCGTGACTCCTTCTTTTCTTCTCTACTCCTGTTGTCTTCTTTTCTCTCGCTATCTCTCTTCTCCCCTCGTTTTCTTTCCTCTCACTATCTTTTCTCCTGTCTTCTTTTTTTTTCTTCTCCTTTCTTCCTTTTTCTTCTCTGCTTCCTCTGATCATCTCTCTGCTTCTCTTTTTTCATCTTCTTTTCTTCTTATCTCATCACCATTTTCTCTCCTTACTCATCTTCTCTTTTCTTCATTATTCTTTTCTTCTCTCTTCTTCTTTCTCCTTTTCTTCTTACCTTTATAACCTTTTCTTCTCCTACCTACTCTTTTCACATTCCCTCCTTCTGTCTGATCAGCTCTCTTCTAATTTTTTTCTCTTTATCTCCTCCTCTCTTTTCCACTCCTTACTCTCTCTCTCTCTCTGTAATTTGAAAAGTATAGCAAATGTTATCCAACTGGATTCAAGCACATCTGATTATTTAAAGTACTTAGCGTACTTCTATAAGTTTTCCCTTTTATGACCTGATTCTTCACATGATCATTGTGCTCAGCAGAGATTTAGGGCTGTTTACGGCAACTTTAACTGGATAACATGGCCCTAATGGGGTACTCCGCCACTATACATGTTATCCCCAATCCAAAGGATAGGGGATAACATGTCTGATTGCGGGGGGTCTGGCCGGGGGGACCTCCCATGATCTCCGGGCCAGCGCTGCGGAATTACGGTGGGGCTTCTGTGATTGTGACATCATGACACGCCCCCTCCATACATATTTATGGGAGGAGGCGTGGTGGCTAGTACACAGCCATCACGCCTCCTCCCATAGACATGAATGGAGGGGGTGTGGCGGATGTGTTTGCCAGTTATCCGGAAATGCACGGAGTTCGCTCTGTGCATCGGGTAAATGGAGTGCAGCGGCAGAGATCGCGGGGCCCCCCAGCACCTGGACCCCCACAATCAGACATGTTACTCCCTATCCTTTAGATAGGGGATAAAATGTCTAGCAGCAGAGTAGCCCTTTAAAACTTATTTTTATCATGGGTTGGTTCGACCAGAAACTATGTATTTGTCAAAAAACTTTTTACAATGTTTCATTGTTTCCCAGTAGACTCTAGAGTCAGCTCCATATAGAACCTAATGTATTTCTCCTATAGATGTATACAGTAGTTTCATCATGAATCAATCTCTATTAAAGTTCTGTAGAATACTTGGTTTGTCATTCTTTTTTGTTTTGTTTTTAGAATTTCCACCAGTTTTGAACATCTCTCTCACAGCAACATCTAAGTATATAACTTTAAAATGGAGACCACTGGAAAGGCAGAGAAATATTGAACTTAGGGTAGAGATTAAGAAGAACAGCAGTAAGTAAAAATAGAAAATATGTAATTTGACTTCTTTTCATATTTAGCTTGACTGTGGACGCTTACTACAATATGAAACCAGCACATTTGGAAAAAGCTTTAGTCAATCGCTACACAGTGATCAGCTATAATCTTCTTAACTCATCAGTGAATGTTACATTTTCCTACAGCAACCTATAAAATCAGTCAAAAAATCAAGTGCTACAGGTTTTTAAGAGTCACTGTTTGTAGCTCCAAGGCTTCCCATTTATCTTTGACCACCCATAAAGTTCTGGGCAACTGATCCTTGTGTAAATATTTATGTACATAGTGTTGCCTCCTGACTGTAATTCCTTGTTTATTCCTCATTATTATCAGTAATTTACTGCTTAGATCAGGGCTGCTTTTTTATATCTTATTTTATTTGCCGTGGCTTTGCTGCTGTTTTCCTTTCTATTCGCATAGCACATTGCAAAGCCAATACATCAATAATGCATATCTTTTCCCTCATGCCGTCTAAAGTAGAGCCATCTACTCAGAAGTGAGAGCACTTAAATCACCTTTTTAATGTAACAAAATGATGTAGGCTTTTTAAACTATTTTAAAAGTAAAGGTACGCTTTCATGAAGTTAGGGAGCCTGGTTCAGGAAATGAATACATCAGGAAAGTAATCCCATTTCTCATTCCAGGTGATTCATGGAAGCAATATGATGTAAACGCTTCTGATGCAGAATTCAGAATTGCTGAGCTTCAACCTGGTGAAAATTATTTTGTTCGTCTTTTGGCATTAAATCAGACCCGTTATCAAGAATTCTGGGGAACCAAGACTGAAACTATGGCGTCAGGTAGGAGACAAAATGTAATGCAAACCAACTAATAATTCAGTTACTTATTACTATGATACTCTATCATGACCGTATTCAATATCGGTTTACCATTATAAAAAATAGTTTAAACATGCAAGTATCAGTGTCCACAAAAGGGCCATACCTAATAGATGATAGATAGACAGATAGATAGATAGATATGAGATAGATAAATAGATAGATATTAGATAGATATGAGATAGATAGATAGGTAGATAGATAGATAGATAGGTAGATATGAGATAAATCAATAGATAGATAGATATTAGATAGATAGATATGATAGTTAGATAGATAGATATGAGATAGATATGAGATAGATATGAGATAGATAGATATTAGATAGATATAGATAGATAGTAGGGATGAGCGAATAGAATCTGCCAAAAGTACACACCTGTACAAAACAGTATGCACCCGCTCATCCAACAGTGCAGAAGCTGAATGTGCTCCTGTCCAAGTTGCTGTGCTGCAGTCCCTCCCTTTTCAAGTGGTGGACTCTGCACCTTTCAGAGAACTGATGGCTTGTGCCAAGCAGAGGTGGAGAGTGTGCCAAGCCGTCATTTCTTTGCAAAAAAGGCAGTACCAGCCCTGCACAATTTTGTGGAACAGAAGGTTCTCTGCGCTCACCTTCCACTGCCATGGCTACTGGGGAGGGGTGGGGTGGCCGGAGCAGTACCATCTAAATCCGCAGCAGCCTGAGTCTACACCCGCATAGCTTTCTTCACCCGCATAGTGAAGCAACTCATCAGCAGCAGGTAGACCTGGAGCAGGACCTGAACCAGCAGGAGGTGGCATACCTTGACATGCCAACACACCTTGAAGATCCACTGGACTTCTGGGCAGCCAAACTTGATTTGTGGCTGCAACTAGCAGAGTTTGCCCTGGAAAAGCTGTCCTGCCCAGCCAGTAGTGTTGAGCGGCATAGGCCATATTCGAATTCGCGAATATTCGCGAATATATGGACGAATATTCGTCATATGTTCGCGAATATTCGCATATTCGTTATATTCTCGTTTTATTTTCGCATATGCGAAATTTCGCGTATGCGAAAATTAACATATGTGAAAATTAGCATACAGGAAATTCGCATACTCGAAAATTCGCATATGCGAACATTAGCATACACTAATTTTCGCATATGCGAATTTGCGCACGCCAGTCTCACACAGTAGTATTAGAGCCTTCTTTACACCACACAAGCTGGAAGCAGAGAGGGGTGATCACTGTGATGTGTACTGTGAAGAAAAAAAAAATAAAATAAAAAAAAAAATGAAAATTCGTAATTACGAATATATAGCGCTATATTCGCGAAATTCGCGAATTCGCGAATATGCGATATTCGCGAATAATATTCGAATTGCGAATATTCGCGAGCAACACTACCAGCCAGTAGTGTGCCATCAGAGCAGGTGTTTAGTGCGGCGGGGGGCCATAGTAACCCCAAGGAGAACTCATTTGTCCACAAAAAATGTGGAGAGACAGACCTTTGTCAAGATGAATCAGGCATGGATCAGCCAGGATTTCCACCCACCAAGGCCTGATGCATCAGAGTAGATTGACCACGGTGCCACACCAACACTTCACAATTATGGATAGCGCTAAACATATTTAAGGTGCTGCTCCCCAGTTACAGACATTCCTCCACATCAGACCACAAGTAAGTATTGAGGATATGCATTAGCAAAAACTTAACTTTTCTCAGGATAAAACATATGTACTCAAATTAGTTTTTTTTATAATTAAACAAATGGAAAGGTGTGCAAAAAACACCATGTACCACCTACACCACCAATTATTGATGTGATGCAAAGACCTCTAAAAGGAGGAAGGGAACAACGTATGGTCCATTGTAACCGTTGGGGGTAAAAACGTCCCTTGTAAGGACCTACTCTCGCATTATTAATTCCCTTCTTGGCAAGTGTTACTCGCCCTAAAAAGGGCGGCCCCACAAAGGAACCTCTTCCTATTTCCCCCTAAAAACTTCCATTTCCCAGGGTTTTTAGGTGGAAATAGAGAGCGTTTCCTGTGTTGGGCCGCCCTTTTTAGGACGAGTAACACTTGCCAAGAAGGGAATTAGTAGGGCGAGAGTAGGGCCTTACAGTGGAAGTTTTTACCCCCACCTGCTACACTGGACAATACATTGTTCCCTTCCACCTTTTCAAGGAAAGTGCTACTAATCTTAAAAAGGGCGGCCCCACACAGGAACCAATCCCTATTTCTACCTAAAAACCCTGGGAAATGGCAGTGTTTGTTGGTGGAAATAGGGAGAGGTTCCTGTGTGGGGCAGCCCTTTTTAGGGCGAGTAACACTTGCAAATAATGTGAGAGTAGGGCCTTACAGGGAAAGTTTTTACCGCCACCGGTTACAATGGACCATACGTTGTTCCCTTCCTCCTTTTAGAGGTCTTTGCATTACATTAATACTTGGTGGTGTAGGTGGCACATGGTGTTTTTTGCACACCTTTTCTTTTGTTTGATAAAAAAAAAAAATTGGGTCCATATATTTTATCCAAAGCATATTATTAAAACTTAAGTTTCATGTAATGCATATCCTCAATACTTACTTGTGCACACTAACACTTTTACAAAAGAGACCGTTTTCTTCTGCCTACCTGCCTCAGCTACTATTCTGATCTTGCCACCCGCCTGATGCCACACATCTGATGCCAAGTTCTCCTTTTTTCACCCACCTTCGTCACTGGGTACTGGTATTGCCACCCACCACACCACTCTGTCACCGAGTCACTTTAATGACTCCTGATGCTGCTGTGTCATTCAGCCCCTATGTGGTCTCCTCATGCTGCCGCCAACTCCAGGCTGTGTCATTCAGCCACTATATGTTCTCCACATGCTGCCGCCACCTCCACGCTGTGTCATTCAGCCAGCATATGGTCTTCTTATGCTGCCGCCACCTCCAGGCTGTGTTATTCAGCCACTATATGGTCTCCTCATGCTGCCGCCAACTCCAGGCTGTGTCATTCAGCCACTATATGTTCTCCTCATGCTGCTGCCACCTCCTCGCTATGTCATTCAGCCACTATATGGTTTCCTCATGCTGCCGCCACCTCCACGCTGTGTCATTCAGCCACTATATGGTCTCCTCATTCTGCTGCCACCTCCACACTGTGTCATACAGCCCCTATATGGTCTCCTCATGCTTCCACCACCTCCATGCTGTGTCATACTGCCACCACATAGTCTCCTCATGCTGCCATCACCTCCATGCTGTGTCACTCAGCCACTGTATGGTCTCTTCATGCTTCTGCCACCTCCTGGCTTTGTCATTCAGCCACTATATGGTCTTCACATGCTGCAGCCACCTCCATGCTGTGTCATTCGGCCACTATATGGTCTCCTCATGCTGCTGCCACCTCCACGCTGTGTCATTCAGCCATTATATGGTCTCCTCATGCTGCCGCCAACTCCGGGCTGTGTCATTCAGACACTATATGGTCTCCTCATGCTGCCGCCACCTCCACACTGTATCATTCAGTTACTATATGGTCTCCTCATGCTTCTACCACCTCCAGGCTGTGTCATTCAGCCACTATATGTTCTCCTCATGCTGCCGAAAACTCCAGGCTGTGTCATTCAGCCACTATATGCTGCTGCCAACACCATGCTGTGTCATTCAGCCACTATGTGGTCTCCTCATGCTGCCGCCAACTCCAGGCTTTGTCATTTAGCCACTATATGTCCTCCTCATGCTGCCACCACCTCCAGGCTGTGTCATTCAGCCACTATATGGTCTCCTCATACAAATGCCACCTTTAGGCTCTGTCATTGTGCTGCTCTGCGACATTGATTCTAATAGTGACGCCTCTGATCTGCATGTCATACAGAAAAGCAGTATTATTTCACTAACCCAGCACACACCCTATGCGTGTTACAGCAAGGCAAAGTGTTCTACACCCCTATTGAGGCTCTCTGTAGGCCAGAAATAGCCATTGTTAATAGCGGCCAAATTGAATTTTTAAAAAATTCGCTCATCTCTAGTAGATAGATAAATATGAGAAAGATATGAGATGGATAGATATTAGATAGATAGATATTAGATAGATAGATAGATAGATAGATGCTTGATACATGCTTCAGGTTTATAACTATGTGCCCTTATCTATTCTTTACAGCACTGTCGGAGTATGAGAAGGGATTTGCAACACAGGGCTGGTTTATTGGTCTGATAAGTGGCATTGTCCTGGCACTGCTCATCCTGGTCATCTTGTGCTTCATCAAACGTAGCAAAGGTGGAAAATATTCAGGTAACTTGTCAGCTTTACAGAGAAAAAAAATGTTACATTTCAGACATTCCTATTGCAGAAATTATCTATCAGCCTAAAATGCAATTCTTATTTATATGGTATAAAGTAAATATTCTTATTGTACATTCAAGAAATGAATTACCATGTTCCGGTTCAAGGGGAGATATGGGAAAAAAGAGAGCTGAGAACTTTCTCTCCTGCATTCAGAGGTGTAACTATAGAGGGTGCAGAGGTAGCAGTCACACCAGGGCCCTGATGACTAAGGGGGCCCCAAAGCACATCTGCCTCAGAAGAGACCATTATTATAAATGTAACATGGGGCCCCAGTGCAGATTTTGCATTGGGACCAATAAGCTACAAGTTACGTCCCTGCCTGCATGCCATGCTTCTATTATTTCTCTCTCATAGAGTAAGATTTCTAGTCATATATCTAAATATCCTGCACAAGGCAGAGTGGGCCTTGTTGCCATCCAGTAAGACCTAACAACTAGGACAAATGCTCCAACATTCCCATCTAACTACCTAACTACAACTAGGAGGTACCATACAGAAAGCTTTAAATAACTTCCTTTTGAATAACTTTGCAAACTTTTTTGAAGATAGATGAAGATCAATGAAGGCATGACTGATAATAGGTAACATGTTAGAGTACGGTTTAAAAAGACACGTCTGGGGATGAACAAATCGAATCTGAGGAATCTGAATTTGTTACGAATTCTTGTTACGACCAGAAACCCATCTTCCGTCATTGATTGGTTAAAACGGTCATCCACTTCATCACAAGTGACATCTGACACCCCCAGTCAACAGTCAAGCGGTGGGTTCCTCAGACACAACCCTCAGTTGGCATGGCCCGGGAGCGGTCCTTGTCCTCCCATTGCATATGTCCTATGCTGTTCCCTCCCCCACAGATGTGGGTTCAGCTCCACTATTTAGTGAGGATGATATAGAGGAAAGTCAGCAGCTACAGCCCAGCCAAGAACCGGAGGAGACATCTGCCCCTTCCCCCGCTAGGCGGGCAAGTAGTGAGGAGGAGAGTGACGTGGGAGGTGGTGTTGCGAGCGTTCAGGCTCCTGAAGCAGACACTGTTGAGGAACCTGAGGAGGACACAACTCGGATATGATGAAGCCGATTGCACATGGAAGTTGGGTGCAGAAAGTGCTTCATCATCATCAGGAGAAGAGGGCTGCAGGTTGCCCATGAGGCAGCAGCTGAGCCAGCAAGGTGGTAGTATGGTTGGCAGTCAGCATGGTGGTAGAAGTGGAAAGTCTGTAGCCAAACATGCCCGTGGTAGACCACCTGCTTCGCTGCAGCCTACCTTCCCAGGAAGTAGTGAAACAGGGGTTCCTGGAGTCGGCGGCAGTACCAGTCAATCAGTGCAGACTGTTGGTAGGAAAATCAGCTACTCTGCGTTTTGGAAGTTTTTCATCAAGCATCCGGAGGAGGTTAGCATGGCCACATGCAAGATGTGTCGGCAGAAGGTGAAGCGTGGCCAGTGGCCCAATGTTGGCACCACGGCCCTGCGTCAACATATGCAGCCTCAACATAAAGCGGCCTGTGAGAACCGTGGCTCTGATGTGGTGGTCCAGCCTGCTGCATCACCCAGTGGCACTCTCACTCCCTGTTTCAGCCAGCCAAGGCTCCACCACCTCAGCCGAAGGGAGCTGTGTGTCATACCCATCTTCTGTCACTCCAGATGCACCTGCTCCTCTTATTTCGAGTCAGTCATTCCGCCAGCAATCCATCGGCGAAGCTATGTCCAAGAGACAACAGTATGCGCCCACTCATCCAAGGGCGCAGAAGTTGAATGTGCTCCTGTCCAAGTTGCTGGTGCTGCAGTCCCTCCTTTAAAAGTGGTGGACTCTGCACCTTTCAGAGAACCGATGGCTTGTGCCGAGCCTAGGTGGAGAGTGCCAAACCGTCATTTCTTTGCAAATAAGGCAGTACCAATTTTGTGGAACAGAAGGTGGGCCAGTTCTTGAGCCTGTCTGAGTGTACCAAAGTGCACGACAGCGGTGACATGTGGAGCTGTAACTACGGTCAGTGACAATGCATGTCCTTTACGGCCCACTGGGTGAATGTGGATCCTGCACAGCCACAACAGCAACTTAGACAGGTCACACCGCTTCCGCCTCCACGCTCTCAGGCCGTTGGTCCTGTGACAGTGTGCGACTTCGCCTCCTCATCCACCGTGTCCTCAGCCTCCACTGCACAGACAAGTCTCAGTGCCCCTCCAGCATACAATGTGTGCAGGGCACAGTGGTGTCATGCTGTTCTTCACATGGTTTGCCTTGGCGAAGAGAGTCACACAGGGGAGGAACTGCTAAAAATCCTTCAGCAAGAAATCGAACCATGGCTTCCTCCACGAAAACTGGAAATGGGAACCATGGTGAGCGACAACGGGAAGAATATCTTGTCAGTGCTGAGACAAGGAAGCCTGAGCCATGCGCCCTGCATGGCACATGTGTTCAATCTGGTTGTCAAGCGGTTCCTGAAGTTTTCCCCCCATCTGCAAGACATCCTAACAATGGGAAGGAAACTTTGCATGCACTTCAGCCACTCGCACACCGCAAAGCACACCCTCCTTGAGCTGCAGCGTGAGAATGGCATCCCCCAACAAAGACTGATTTCCGAAGTTTCCACACATTAGAATTCCACCCTCCATATATTGGACAGACTATACGAACAGAGAAAAGCCGTCACTGATTCATTGATGATCCAAGCGGATAGGGAGACTCCCCTGTGTAACTTCAATGTCAACCAGTGGTAGCTCATACATGACACCTGCCATTTGCTCAGGCCCTTTGAGGAAGCCAAATTATTAGTCAGTCGCCAGGATTACAGGATGAACGTCATTCCACTGCTTCATTTCCTACAACACGTGTTGGCAAACAATGGCTGGTCAGGGCACTGGAGATGTGGCGCCTACATCTCACGGCCACATGAGCCCTGTGGGGGCTGAACTGGAGGAGGAGGAGGGGGAAGGGCACAGTGGAGCACAGTGTAGGTTTTGCGAGATGGACAGTTTTTCTAGTCATCTGACAGGAAAGGAGGAGCAGGAACAGCTAGAGGAGCTAGAGGTGAGGACCCAGACACACCAAAGCAGTATGCAGCGGAGATGGAGGCAGGGAGTTCCTCCGAGTCACTTGCACAAATGGCACGATGCATGCTCACTTGCTTGCATAGTGACCATCAAACTGTCACCATTCAACTGCGGGATGACTTCTGGCTCTCCACCCTATGGGGGCCTTTTTTACACCCACTGAGAGGGAGGACAAACTGACCTGCTACAGAGACATCCTACTGTAATGTCCGTTTATTTGTTTTTGTATTTTTCTGTTAAGGTATGTATTGACACACTAGTTTGTTCAGAGGAGTTTGCTATTCCACCAGGATAGGGAATAGTTAATGCTCTGAGCGAATAGGAACTCGGTGGAGTTATTTAGCCAGAGTAATCCTGCATTCTGGTGCTGGTTATTTTAGTTTAAAGGGGTACTCCGGCGCTAAGACATCTTATCCCCTATCCAAAGGATACACCAAGGTGCTACACCAAGGCTGAAGCTAAGAGGGAATATGTTGAGCACCATTTTAGATCCAGAACTAATCAGAATGTTCAGAGAACTTATCTACTGGGAGTCTTTAACACTGTTGGTACCATGTTCCAAATTTCCATTTTCATGGCATTCTCCATGTTTTAACATTGTTTTTATACAGTGAAGGATAAAGAAGACACTCAAGTGGATTCTGAAGCTCGTCCAATGAAAGATGAAACATTCGGGGAGTACAGGTACAAAAAAAGACTGTTAACTTAATATAGAGGTAAAACTGATCTATCATCTTATGACTTATCATATAATATAGACATCTCAAACATTTCACTAGATGGTGCCTTCTGCTCTATAGAACATTAAAATCTATTTATGAATGCATTTTTTAATTAAAGGAGTAGTCCAGTCCTGAAAAACTTATCCCCTATGCTAAGGATAGGGGATTAGTCCAAAATTGCAGCTTTTTTGTCATATTATATTCCAAATTCTTTTTTATAAAAAATTTATATTATATCACAAACATGGTACTGATATAAACTACAGATCACAGCGCGAAAAATGAGCCCCGGATAAGAATTTTTTTTAACATACTCTTTATTATTATTATTATTTTTTTTTTTAAAGCAGTACAGTAATAGAAAAGTTATGTAATGTAATGTAATTATGGGTATAATTTTAATTGTATTGACCAACAGAATAAAAAAAATATGTAAATTTTGCCATAAAGTGTACAGCGTAAAAACAAAACCCTCCAAAATGTGCAAAATTGCAGTTTTCCTTTCAATTTCCCCACACATAGTTACATAGTTAGTACGGTTGAAAAAAGACATATGTCCATCAAGTTCAACCAGGGAATTAAGGGGTAGGGGTGTGGCGCGATATTGGGGAAGGGATGGGATTTGAATTTTATTAAAATTTTTTATAAAAAAATAAGATTTTTTTTTTTATGGTAAAATAAAAGGTGTCATTACAAAGTACAATTGGTCATGCAAAAAATAAACCCTCATATGGGTCTGTGGATGGAAAAGAGTTATGATTTTTAGAATGCGGGGAGGGAAAAAATTCAAATGTTAAACTAAAATTTCCTGTGTTCTTAAGGTTGTCCTGTCTTTTCTGGTCCTTTCTAATATGTAAATGTGTGTAAATTTATTACAAATGTTTAAATTATAATACAAACATTACATGTGAGTCAACATAATAATGACAACTGCAAAAATAAATACATAAAATTATAATAATAATAATAATAATAATAATAATAATAATTCCTGCTCTTTAATTTTCTTGCAAGATTAGAGTTATGAAGATGAACCAGAAGCTGGCAGAAATATTTCTTTTTACACATTTAATCCTTATTTATAGACAGAATTTGGATTTTATGTAATACAGTATATTTTTAGGACTCGAGAAGGAAAAGTAATTTAAACAGATTTTGCATTCTGTGATACACAAGGAAGAACAGATTATTCTAACATAAGGTGCAAATTATTATGCAAATATTATTTGCGACTTCAGATTTGGCACTTTTTATGCAACTAAAAGTGAGGGGGAAGCAGAACAAGATTAATTCAGAACTGCTTCCAGGACATTCTAAAATGAGCATCAACCAGATCACTATCCAAATGATAAATTCATGCAAATGTTAATGGTGCAGTTCATCGGTTTCTAGCCAAAACCCGAAAAGATACCTTAGTGTTGTGCTAAATAATGAAAATGCTTTCTAATAAGAGGTAATACACCCTATATACATATAGGGGGAGATTTATCAAAACCTGTCAGGAGGAAAAGTTGCGGAGTTGCCCATAGCAACCAATCAGATCGCTTCTTTCATTTTCAGAGGCCTTTTCAAAAATGAAAGAAGCGATCTGATTGGTTGCTATGGGCAACTGGACAACATTCGCTCTGGACAGGTTTTGATGAATCTCCCTTATAGTACAGTGGTCCCTCAACATACGATGGTAATCCGTTCCAAATGGACCATCGTTTGTTGAAACCATCGTATGTTGAGGGATCCGTGCAATCTAAAGTATAGGACAGTGGTCTACAGCCTGCGGACCTCCAGATGTTGCAAAACTACAACACCCAGCATGCCGCCCGGACAGCCAACGGCTGCAACATCTGGAGGTCTGCAGGTTGAAGACCGCTGGTAGAGGAAGTTGTACTCACCTGTCCCCACTGCTCCGGACCGTCACCGCTGCCCGGGATGTCACCGTCCATCGCTGTCGCCGCGTCTCCGGGGTGTCCCCGACGCGCCGGCAAGGCCTCTGCTTCCCGGGCATCCTCGCTCTCCATCGCCGCCATCACGTCGCTACGCAAGCCGCTCCTATTGGATGACGGGACGGCGTGTGCAGCGACTTGATGACGACGATGGAGAGGGCCGACAATGCAGGGGATCCTGAAGAGGAGGCGCCGGAGCCCCTAGGACAGGTAAGTGATCGTCAGCGGACCACACGGGGCACCGTAAACGGCTTTCCGGCGGCAGCTGAAGCAGACAGCGCTGCCGAATAGCCGTTTATGCGATGGCCCCAACATATAAATGCATCGTATGTTGATGCTGCCTTCAACATGCGATGGCCTCTCAGAGGCCATCGCATGTTGAAATTATCGTATGTCGGGGCCATTGTAGGTCGAGGGGTCACTGTATTAGCAATTAGACGACTTTCAGCACCATGGACAGCTTCCTTACCCAGCTGATTAACAGGATAGAGCAATATGTCAGTGTTATGTGATTTGGAAAGACTGATCTCTACATGATACATTGTTTAGTCACTGCGGGGCTTGTACCCACTGTTTGCTTATGTGTGATCGGCATGCCTGACCTTATGCATTCGTTCTCCACTCTCTTGTCCATGCTGCCATCAGATCTCTGGAAAGGTAAGCTGCTCTCACACGGTAAAGTTCCTTGTTATAAATGGGGGATGCGCTTTTGCACTATGGGTGTTCATTGAATCCAGTATACACCCTTTTGTGCCATGTTCCTTCAAACCAATTGTCCTTCACTGTAAATGATAAACTATAGGCCTCCAGCCTCTGCTAAATTTTATTTCCACATGGATCTACCAGTAGCTGTCTGGCTGGTAAATGTCTGATAACAATGGCTGGATCCAAGAAACTCAATTGTTCTTAAGGCTTACTGGCCTGCTAAATTATAGGGAATCTAAGTTTAAAGCTGCACTGTTACGTAGCATTCACATATATATGTCAATCATTCAAGTAAAGACATCCATAACCAATTCAACATTGGAAAAAGGAGTCTTATTTTTGTCAAGCTTTTCTTTAGAGCATAGGGGGGATGTTTGCATTGATGCCAATATTTCCACCCAGGTTGTATCTTTTAGAATGGATAGAAAATAACAATTATTTGAGGCCTACAAACTTTTTAGTTGTTCCTTTTGCTATTTTGCTAGATGAGATTTGGCTTGCGTTAGGGTTATTACTAAAGAGGGGCAGAGGGCTTGGTTGTACCTGGGAGCCAGAGGGGGCCCATCTTCATCCAGTACTATAAATGGTACATTATAGTTAGGAGGCCCATTAGAGATTTTGCATTGGGGCCAGAATCTTTACGTTAAGCCTCTGGCCTATATAGGTTGCCTATGTCCTATAGGCAGAAAGAAGATGGTCATATTAAAGGGGTACTTTACTTCTAGACAATAAGATGACTGATTGCGGGGGGGGGGTTGGCGCTGCTGGGAACCCCCGCAATCTCCATGCTGCACCCAGTGTTCGTTTAGAGGGTCAGGTTCAGCGCTGGAGGCTCGTGATGTCACAGCCGCACCCCACTCAAGACATCACAGCCACGCCTCCTCAATGCAAGTCTATGGGAGGGGGCATGACGGGTGGAGCGTTACCGTGACGTCACGAGCCTCTGCCCCTCATCGCCAGTCATCCGGCACGGAGCAAAGTTTGCTCTGTGTACCGGATGTCTGGGGTGCCGCAGTCAAGATCCCAGCGGCGGGACCCCCGCGATCAGACATCTTATCCCCTAGCCTTTGGATAGGGGATAAGATGTCTAGGGGCGGAGTACCCCTTTAACAATTACCATTGAAGGATTGATCATTGGTGGACATGCTTGGCTAACTTCCGTTCCCACACAACCACAGAAAGCACCCTTTATTGGACTTGAACAGGACTTGTCTTTAGTATGAAGAGATACAGGGATTTTGAGGGTGATGGAGCACGAATATGAGGTGGAGGGTTGTGAATCAGGATTAGGGGGGTCAATATGAAGTTGAGAGGTATAAATCATGATCAGGAAGTAAATATTAGGTTGAGGGGTATGAATCAGGATCAGTGGGTGAATATAAGGTTGAAGGGTGGAAATCAGGATCAGTGAGTAAATATAACGCTGAGGGGTGCAACTCAGGAACAGGGGGGTGAATATGAGGCTGAGGAGGTGTGAATCAAGATCAACGGTGTGAATTTGAGGCAAAAGAGCATGAATCAGGCTCAGAGGGTGCAAGTATGAGGCTAAGGGGGTTTATTAAGCTCAGGGGGGTGTATGAATATGAAGCTGAGGAGCATGAATCAGACTCAGGGCTTGTGAATATGAGGCCGAGGGGATTATCAGGCTCAGGGGGTGCTATTCAGGATCGGGGTGGTTAAAGGGGATATCCAGGAAAAAACTTATTTTTATATATCAACTGGCTCCAGAAAGTTAAACATATTTGTAAATTACTTCTATTGAAAAATCTTAATCCTTTCAGTACTTACGAGCTGCTGAAGTTGAGTTGTTCTTTTCTGTCTAAGTGCTCTGTGATGACACCTGTCTCGGGAACTGTCCAAAGTAGAAGCAAATCCCCATAGCAAACCTCTTCTATTCCATGCAGTTCCCGAGACAAGCAGAGATGCCAGCAGAGAGCACTGTTGCCAGACAGAAAAGAACAACTCAACTTCAGCAGCTGATAATTATTGTAAGGATTAAGATTTTTTTTAATATAAGTAATTTACAAATCTGTTTAATGTTCTGGAGCCAGTTGATATTAAAAAAAAAAAGTTTTTTCCTGGAATACCCCTTTAAATATGAGGCTGAGGGGGTGTTAGTCAGGGACCATATGATGGAATACAATACATACTCACTTCCATAGACCCCATTATTTTGATCTAACCCAGCCATACCATGTTACATGTTTTCATGGTACAGAAAGTTATACATGTGAATGCTACACAATTCTTGGTCTTATACATAAACTAGTGCAGTCATGGAGTGCAGCAGTTGTCCATAGTTGTCTGTCAGTTCACGTTTCTCATTTCCTACTTTGCACTGGGAATATCTGGCCATTTTGGACAACTGGTCTGCTTCGTGCCAGCACTAGTTTTATACCTGGGACCCCATACGATTATTTAGTCTGTTACCTACAATAATCCTAATAAGAAATGATAAGACGCTGTGAGCCTAGCAGTGTCACCCGCACATCCCTAGCACTATGGGAACTTGCCATATACTTCAGTATAGAGAGCAGCGTGCCATATGTACACATGGCTTATCTCTGTGTATCACTTCATTGCAGTCCATAGAATGTTAACTATTTTCTGGATGACAGGGCCGTTTAACGGGATGTTGCTAAGCAACAAGAACAGATAATGTCAAATGTGTACAGCTGACCTGAAGTCACCGAAAATGCATTCTGATTTTTTTTCTTGAATACATTGAAAGCTGCCATTTGCAATGCAAAAACGTCCCATGATGTATGGATATATAGTATACACGTGTATGTTATAGCTGTGTGTGATGTGGGTCATGTTTAGCCATGAATAGTCATGTTCTGTTTTATGTCTCTATTTATTGTCCGCATGCCTACGTTACATCCGCTGTGACTAGCAGAAGGCTTATACTCCGTTGTATCCTGGTGTCCCCTACCAGTTGCAAATCATAGAATTATCAAGACCGCATAGTAACCTCACTGTTGTGGTAATCCCATGATTTTGGATATGGCGTGTCACTATGGAGTCCTGGCCTTGCAATCCATTTAAAGGGAGGCTGTCACATTAGACATGAAGTCTGCTCTTTGGGCAGCAGGGTATAAAACAGAAAGAATTAAACAATACAGGATTTTACATCTACTTATCCAGTCCTTAAAGGGGTACTCTGCTGCCCCAGAACATTTTGTTCTGAACGCTTGGAGCGGGCGGCGGGGGTTGTGACATCACGGCCACGCCCCTTGTGATGGCCCGCAACACCCCCTCAATGCAAGTCTATGGGAGGGGGCGTGGCGGCTGCCACGCCCCCTCCCATAGACTTGCATTGAGGGGGTGTGGTGTGACATCACAAGGGATGTGGCCGTGACATCACAACCGCTGCTGCCGGCACCCAGCGTTCTAAATGAAAGCTGAGTGCTGCAAACAGATTCGGGGGTCCCAGCTGTGGAGGTCCCAGCTGCGGGACCCCCAAGATCAGACATCTTATCCCCCATCCTTTGCATAGGGGATAAGATGCTAGGGGCAGGGTACCCCTTTAAGAGTCCAGTGGGTGGCCCTACTCAGTGATTGACAGCTGTTTCGGCTTTTCCACTCATACATGGAAGGTTGTCAATCAATAGTTGAAACCACCTACTGGACACAATAGCCGAATGTAACCTGGGAGTTAAAGGGGTGGTCTGGTGAAAGATAACTTATCCTTGATCAACATAATGGGAGATAAGTGTTCGATCACTGAGAGTCTGACTGCTGGGACTCCCGCAATCATCTTAACGGCACCTGGCTCTCCAAGAGGAGCAAGTGCTGCAGATGGCACGCGCCCCATTCATTGCTATAGTAACATTGAGTACAGCACTCAAGTCTCGTCAGCGTTCTCGTAGAGAATGAATGGAGCATGTGTCGTCTGCAGCACGCTGAAGACTCTATAAGGGAACAATTCTCCTCTATGTCACCCATAAGGCCTAAAAGGGTTGTTCTATCGAGGGGTTGGGTTATACACAGCAGAACCCAACACTGGGCTGTCACTAGGAGCTCTGCTACCATGATCTGCTGTAAATGCTTGCAGAAGCTGCTGTCTCCAATGGCTGTCCATGTTGGTTGATAGAGGGGCATCCCAAGCTAAGGACCCCCTATTCCACAGTAAACTTTTGTCTAAAGTAGAAGACTGGACAATGCAATATATTTCAAAAAAACTTTTGCATTTATGAGCATGGCCATAATCCAATGGAATAAGTCTTACCTAGTAGAGTAAAGACGGGCTGATAGAACAGCTGCCATCCAATTACAATTCCCCTTGGTCTCCTTTCTCCATGTAATGTATTTACAGTTTGTTCTTTTCTATAAGATCATAATCTTTTGTATGTCATATAACGTTTACTTACTGGTAACCTTCTGCTATGCTAGTTCTTATATTCAGCCATAATGTATACACCTTCCACACTCCCTTCCTATATGTTCTTCAAGTAGTTTGATGTCTGTGATTGTCTTGTGACTTGTGTCATTCTGTCATTTGTCTCTTCTAACAGCAGTACCTACTTTAGAAATAGGTAAACCACATACACTGGTAACACCATACTGCTCCCTCTGGGACTATACTGCATGTGCCCAATGGCAAATCCCGCTTCTGTTTGCAGATTACCCCGTTCCTACTCAGCCATTTGGATGGTATCTATAACAGATATTAAGACCATAATAGAATTTTTCAAGTAGCATTTTAGAAACCAACCAAAGAGATTATGACAATAGATTTCTGTCCTCTAAAAAGGTCATGTTACATATGAGTGTTGTATGGATCCGTAATGTGCCGCAATGAAAACCTATGGACCTGTACTGTATTGTGTTTAGTTGCATTCCTTTCAATTAAAGTATTCTCCTCTTCGAAGAGTGGGCAATGTATATGCAGCAACACCAACTGGAAGCTGCAAGAGTTCCCAAAGATCTATATTTTGTAGGCCAAACTAAAACATAAGACTGTAGCTGTAAGATGCACCACATTATTGAGAGGCGCTTGCTTCTTAATAATTTGGGCATATCTGTGGCTGTCCATTTACCACAATTTGAAATGGTGTAAATTTATCATTATCATTAGTATCATTTATGCCAATTTCTAGCATAAAGTACAGTAAATGTGCATGGACACCTACTTAGTATAAAAATAAAATAAAAGTTGAATGCAATAGGAGTGCAACAATATTTGCCACTTTTGTTGCAAGAGTAAATTGTTGTAAGACAAATAATGTGTACCTGTCACTTTTAAAAAACTTTTCACATGTCCTAGAGACAAGACAAGTTTTGACCAGTCGTGGTCTGAGTGTTCGGACCCAGACCATTCAATAGAATGGGTGCAGAGTGAGGTGTTCGTTGACCAAGACAGTCCCTTGGACTTACATTGTAAGTTGTAAGTTTGTTTCATTAGCGTGCTCTTCTCCCGGCTCATTTTAGTGATTGATTGGGGTCTGTACACTTAGACCCTGATGAATCAAAACTTTTGATATCAAAAGTTTTTTAAGTGACAGTGCCCATTTAATACATTTTCCCCAATGTCTATATACAAATTAAAGGGGTACTCCCACCCTAGACATCTTATCCCTTATCCAAAGGATAGGGGATAAGATGTCTGATCGCGGAGGTTCCACTGCTGGGGACCCCCGCAATGTTACATGCGGCCCCCACCTGGTTCATCCTTCCTAGTTTCTCCCCATATGTGTCAATTTAGAACAGAAATGGTTAAGAGCCCCCAGAAAACCTCCCCTCAACCCTCCCCTTCAATGACTCTAATTTAGAATGAGCTGTTTTTATTGTAGAATAATATTGGATTATCAAAGTGTTAAACTTGTCACCATCCGATTTCTTTCCGTGCATGGTTCACCACCATAGAATATTGTTTGCATTCTTTATTATGTTTTGAACATTTAGCATCGTACTTTATTCTGCATACATTTATACCGATAAGCTGTTAGCTATTATGTCATGCCATGTCATGCGGTACACCCTTCTGCATCTTGTATATAGTGCAGTTCTTCTCTTGTGAATGCCTTTTACCCTTTTTTCTTTTCATTTTCTGTTTTTGATCATTGAGGGTCAGAGTTTCGGTCATTCTTCTCTTCCTTCCATATTAGTTGTTGTGGGTAACCTGATGGTGATCCATGCCTCACTACTTTATGCACAGACCTTCATAGATTTCATGTCCTGTCACCTTTATGTAAGTCGAGTGTTCATTGTATGGTAGAAGCAACCAATACATCTGTATTTTAATGGCCAGTGAGAACCTGTAGGAGAAATCCCGAATGTTAGGTTATGTTCCCTTTCAATTTTTTTGAACCTTCTAAAAAAAAAACTGCTGAAACTTTTATGTTTTTGTGTCATTTGTAATATTTTTTAGCCTTTCCTTTTTGCATTTGAAACCTTTTTCAAACATTTTGGGGGAAATGTATAAAACTGTGCACCTGGCACAGATCAGTAGAAAATCACACACTTTTTTGGGGGAATTTATACCAATCTCTGCAGCACTAGCGAGAGTGCGTGGCTTACAAGGAAGGGGTGTGGTCAACCCATGCCGAATTTACTTCAATTTATGCCTTCCAGATGGCATAAATCCTAATGGAAAGCTACGCCAGCTCACAGCTGGTGTACACTACTGTGGCTGCCTCACATGCGACTGGATTTATAAATCCCAGGATTTAGGCTAGGTTCAGACTGAGGAATCTCCAACCGGAAATATTCTAACCGGAGTGTCTGTGGATGCCCAATGCTTGTGGATTACACTGAATGAATGACTACCGTAAGATAACTTTTTCGGCGGCAGAATCTTAGCGGTAGAAGTTCAACTGCTGAAATTCCATAGTTTGGACTGTGCAGTCGAATCCCATTGACAGCAATAGAATTCTGTTGCATCACAATTTCCAAACATAATTTCTAAAGAGAATTCCACTCGAAAGTTCCTCAGTATGAACCTAGCCTTACTGTAAATTCCCCCCATAGTATCCTTTTTGCTACAGCAAATGTAATTATGCAATTTGCACACCAGCTGTTCAAATCGGGCCAAAAAACATTTTCAAAAAAGTTTCAGAAACTAAGTTTCAATGGAACTCAATATAAAGAAATTGTAGATGGTGTGTTATTTAACGCTAGAAGGGAGCTCCTCCTTGTTATGGGGCCCCTGGATGATATGATATATGCCTGATCAGTACCCAGGAGGCAGGTCAAGGTAGATCCCCAGGCCTATCACCATCAGATTAGCCTTGTATATCACTGGGGAGCAAGTTAATTCTTGGTTAAGAGGTGCCCAACACTAAGCAAACTTATATCTTTATTTTGCTTTTCCTGGAATATTTCCTTAATAAGGTTTCCTGAATTTGTTTGACTTTCTTCTTTTGCAGTATTATCATGCATCCTTCCCAGCCTGAACTCAGATGTAACTTTCTATCTACCTTCCTTCTATGTCTTTCTTCAGTCATATTTGTACCATGCACAAAAAGAAAACCAATATTACCTTTGGCTTTCTACCATTCCCATTGGGGGGCAGATAGGAAGTCAGTGTTGCGCACAAGGACAAGAACAGTTCATTTACTAGTATCATTCCATGCAATTGCATATAGCGAACCATAGAACGAAGGTTGAAAGATAGAAGAGTATACTTAGAATGAATGATCAAAGGGGGAGCCCTAACATTGAAGCTATACTGTATGTCTATAAATCTAAAAGCCAATGCTAACCGCATTTGCCTTAATTTTTTTTTCAGTGATAATGATGAGAAACCATTCACTAGCAGCCAACCTTCCCTCAATGGTGATGTCAAGCCCCTAGGAAGCGATGACAGCTTGGCCGACTATGGTGGGAGTGTGGATGTCCAGTTCAATGAGGATGGTTCCTTCATTGGCCAATACAGTGGCAAAAAGGAGAAGGAGGCTGCCGGGGGTAATGACAGCTCTGGTGCCACCTCACCGGTTAATCCGGTTAACATCACAATCGAGTAAAAATAAAATAAATTAAAAAACACATTTTTGATGGAGGAAGGTTTTAGGGGAAAAATATCAGAAGGAACACTGGGGGGGCTGGATGGATCTGGAGAATTTATTTTCCGCTTAAACCATTTTGGTGCCAGAGTAGCAATTCGTATATTATGTGGTAAGTCTCTCTCGCACCAAACGGGTCGAACTGCTGTACTATTTTTGGACTGCAACTCCATGACATGTGTATTAAGCAAACAAAAGCATTGAAGGAGAAAAATGGATAGGTGCCAACAGATTCTGCAGAGGATGGGTACCAAGTGTTCTCATTTTATTTAATAAAAATGAACGGGAAAAAAAAGGTGAAAAACGCAACAAATGAAGGATAAACAAAATGGACGTTCATCGATAAATGTGAAAAAAGACAAAAAAAATAGAAAAACCAAAGGAAGAAAAATAATAATAAAAAAATGCATTTCTCTCTTTCACGCCAAGTTTCGCATTCACAAGAGAACTGTGTTACTTTTCTATGGTGTCTTTTCTTTGTAATGGTCTCTTTCAGTGTGTGTGAAATTCACAAGGGATCCGCTCTGTGGGTCTTATAATCTGAGCGCAGCTTGCCAAAAGAACAAAAACAAAAAAACAACAAAAAAAAAGAAACAAAAAAAAAAAACACGGATTCTGAACAATGTATGCGTATGTGTGCTTTTCCAAACATGGCAAAAATCTTCTGTATGTCTCGCTATCATAATGTACCTTCATCATGCCATCTGTCCATCAATGAGCCAGATTCTGGGGCGACCATTAGCTCCTCCCCTTGTAAACACAGCGAGTTCCCCTGGAAGAAGAAAGGAGTAATGGAAAAAAAGTATTATTTTTTTATGCTCTTTAGTTTACAGCCTCTGGTCTGGAAGAGAAGGGGCATTCACTTGTGAGACGTTTGCACAAAATGCACGTCTGATATCACAATATTCCAGTGGGTTGTTGACTTGCCATGGTAAGTAGCATTTTTTAATACAAGATAGGCTTATTTAATTCCATGGGGCAAATAGTAGGACCAGAAATTAGCCAATGGCAACCATGCAGTTGCCCTCTATGAATCCAACTTGGGGGTCTACGAAAAGTGAGTATTTCCCTATTACTAATGGTTACAGTATATTTGCACTATAGGCACCAGGCTATTACATAAGCATTACAATGTTACTTCAGCAACCTTCAGACACTCTGTTCTGCATGGTGTGCATCTCAGGAGCAATGAAGGCAACGAACCGATTCAACCCCTATGTTGCGATGGAGACCTGCAATTCATGACTGGTTGCAAGGCCTTCTTGATACTAAGGGGTCCGGCCATTGATTACAGGGTTTATTGCATACTCAATGCAGAACTGGTAAGCAACTGATACGCAGTAGAGAATCATGCTGGTCTATTTCAAGACAAGCAAGGTTCTTCTCTTTCCTTAGGATGTCAGGACCAAAGGAGAACAATTTCTTTGTATCCCAATGTCTTTTCTCAGGGGCAGGTGCAGCATTATAGCTAAGGTGCTTACTTGGGGAATCCATCCCAGCCACCTTATCTCCCTGTGCCTCGGGGGTCTGCCCTGTGACTATTATTACCCATTGCCCCCCCCCCCCCCCCCCATGTTTCTGCAGGAACAAGCAGCAGTGTTTCCACCTCAGAGGTGGCTGCCTGGAGACCTCAACAGGATATTTCCAGACAGAAGTGCTGTGTATATATAAAGGGTATCATTCGTCTCCGCTGAGTAACCATCACCCCTGTCTGTTATCACATTTAACCGTGGTTGTTGAATTTGTTTCATTTTTTCTTTTTATTTTGAGTCTTGTCAAACAGAAGGGGAAAGTTATGTGAAGGAGAACAATATACTATCCTACAGTGCCAGGAAAAAATATGATAAAATGTGTTTAGTTATGGGAGTGGCTGCATTATGGAGTAGACTAATGCTCTCTGTAAACCATCATCTATGGTCTATGATGGACATCAAGATTACTTCGGGTTCTAGTTGCTTATAAACTTCTCACCATAACTGACTTTCCAGACACCATGGTAAACAGGTTGGCATCTATGAATTTTGAATATAGGCTAATGAATGAAGAGCTACCTTTCAGATCTTAACAATGGATAATCTATTGCTAAACAAATATGTAAATTGAGATACAGTATGGAAAATAGGCCAGTGGCTTGCTAGCAGTCCTAGAGGGCGTTCTACAATGGCTAGGCAGGGGAGGGCTTCCATCGTGGTTTTAAATGGTTCACAGCTACCAGAAAATCCTTGTCCCAAGTTTTTAGACAATAATGGACCCCAATGAAAAAGCAAGAACCATCCCAAGAATTGACTTTGAACACATCACTTCCAATCTACTTCTTATAAATTGTTTAACAAATAATCTACTACAAACCTTATTGGTGATATGTCAAGCGTGTGCAATTGTAACATTTTCAATTAAATTAAAATTGGGCATCTAGATAGAATGTAAGTCCACAGTATAATTCTCTTTGTTAGTTCCTAGGAACCCAAGTCCAACATTGGTTGCCATTCGTTGCTTGGAATCCATACGATATCCATGATGCCAGGTGTCTCTTAAAGGGCTTGTCCTGCGTAATAAATCTTTTCTAAAAAGGGGCAGACTGGGTTACAGTAATGAAATTAAAGGATTACTCATCTCACAGATCACTTACTACTCCCATTACGACGCTCACAGAGTTCTTACTGATTTCTATTTCCTGGTTCCATCTCAACATACAGGAAATGGCTGGAAATGCCCACTCAGCAAATCACCGGCTAAGGTCAGTCAACTCCACCGCCCTGGCTAAGGTCAGTCAACTCCAACTCCACAGTCATTGGGTGTGCAAGGATTTCCTTTCATTTCCTGTATGTGAAAACATAACCAGGAAGTCGGGAAACAAGGCAGCACTAAAATGGAAATGGAGGGAAATTGTGTGATAAGTAATGCCTTTTTCTTTTCATAATCCAGTTGCCACTTTTTTGTTAAAGAGATTTATCCACCAGACAACCCCTATAATGGATTATTCCTAATATAGACATTTGTGGCATATCCAAAACGTTTCTAGATCTCTACTGATCCCACAACCCGATCTGGTGGTCAGACATCCCCACACATACTGTTGCAGTAGATTTGCCATAAATATCTGTAATGGGATTAACTCTTTATTCTCTGTATGACTGCTTAAGCTCCACAGCCTCCCATAACTATAACAAGTGACCAAGTAAACCTTGAATTCTCTCCACAGTGCACCATTGAATCATATGCAGTTGTTTATTCGATTTCTCATTTTGCTGATGATTTTTGTAACATAGCACACGTTTATTTCCTTGTATGTAATATTATATAAAACTTTGAATAGTGGATTCTGAGGTATGTCTGATAAAAGGGAAAAAAAAAACCTCATGTGAGGTAAAATTAATGTAAAGTATAATGTTTATATGGGGTTGAAAGTGTTTTAAACTGAGGATTACGGTATTGACATACGAGAAGGTTAAAAACTGTTCATTCAATCTTTTACCAGAACTGCCATTTCTTACATGATATATATATATATATATATATATATATATATATATATATAGTCACTATCGTTCCATTATAGCCTGGATTAGACAGCTAATTGGCCTCTTTTACTTGACCACAAATCGCAGCTGGTTGATGAGGCAATCTTGGACTTCTAGTTGGACACCAGTTGGCCACAAGTTGTGTTCCTTCTTTCCAACTCAAGCGCTATCAAAGATGAACAGCATAAATAACACTTCATATCCAATTCTTTGGTTTTTAACTCAGCTCAGAGGGAACAACACTGCTGTGGAGGGAATTTTCCTGACATTGTTCTATGGACAGTGCACGTGAATGCTCAGACTTGGTGTTAACCCTCTAGTTCTGAAAGGAAAAAAAAAGATAATTAACACTTTTGCGGTCAGGGGTGGAGGCTGCAGACACCCTTGGAAGTGAAGGGGTTAAAGGGAAATCAAGAAGCACCAGGGCAGGTGCGTGATGTACCTTTTTGAATGTAAATAGTGTTTCTGAAGTTTGTATCTGCCGGTAGTGTATAGGCCTCTGTAAGTCCCTGTCTATAGCTTGGTATTGTTAAAGAAAAATACAAACTATATCATGATACAAAGCAACCGTGTTGGGTTTTTTATTTATAGTCTTGTGTTCAGTTGATCCAATGACCTGTACAAACTTCCACCTCATTCATTTCTCATCAGTCATGGGCAACTCCCAGATCCATTGGTGTCCATCAGCTCCTCACAGGCCAAACGGGTGTCAACTAAAAAGCCATATGCCTTTTTTAGTGTATCTTTTTTACATGATATTCCTTATATACTGTTGACTTTGAAATCTGTTTTACACTAATTAACAGTGCAGAGAATAAATAGGTTTATAGAATAAAGCAACAGGATACAAAGAAGTGATAAAGCAACAAGATACAATAAAAGGAAACAGGCAGTACACTCAGCTAACACCATCTGCGGATCTGAACACTTGCACAAAATCCCCACGAAATCCCCACAATTCCCTGAACCTCTTTGAATTCTTAATAAACAGATGTGCGAGCAGTGTGCATGCCAATAAAATAACCAGTAAATAATAGTGGCCTAAGATCCATCTGTTCCAGGTAAAGGCTGTGAAAGTTGGTATCAGTGTACAATTGTTAACCTTAACATACACATTCCACTCCTGGTATCTTTCTTTTCAAAACACTAAATTCACAGAAAATGGGATCAAAATTACTTTTAAAGTCAAAGAAAAGAGGTCATACTTCGGACTCTCCAACCATGGACCATAGGACCCGGGCACTACCTACACTCTGCTGTCCGAGATTTATTTATTTTTATATGCATCACAATAGTTGTGCTTCCCATGCAGCACTGCATCATCAACTGGTCCTTCTCTCGCAGAAAATTAGATCTGCATGGGGGGGAGGACAGCGGCACCTCTGGGGAGTGAACATGACGGCCACAGATGTGGTCACTGCTACTGTAGCTGCAGTGGCGGAGGTGGTGTCAGGCAGCGGAGGAGTCAACATCAAAGAGAACTGACTGCCCTTCTGCCAGAAGATTTCTCTGTTGCAGGGCGACTGAGTGGACAATGTCCTGCAAGTGGGTAAGGCACTTGGGGGTGTCATCTCCCTGGCACCCAGTGATAGACTTGTAATCAGCTGCCTTTGTTCTCAGCAGTGATGGGGGAGTCGAAGTCTGCAGACACAATTCACCACATTTCCCAGTGGCTTGATCAGTTTGGGTGGGGGTGGGGGGCTGGCGGTGGGGAATACTAATGCTGCTACCTTCTTTGTTGTGGCCTCTCCTGGCACTGCTTGTGATGCTGGGTATATGTGCCAGCACCGCCCGCTATGTGTTGGCATTGCTATGGCGGTACCCAAGTGACACCGTCAAGTGAGGAGACAGATGTATGTCTGTCACTGAAATTAATACCAGGGTATATATGGAGTATTTTCACTACAGCTATCCCTGTGTGCCCCCACAGAAATTTGCTGCATTTGTATTAAAATTTTCCTTCAAACTATTCAATGGAACGGCGCTAAGCATGGGCTCGAGCCCCAAGTCTGAGGGGAGCCTGGTAAGTCACCTTGCTTCACAATGACGTATCTACTGTTTTAAGGGAATTTGTATATCATTCTAAATGCAACACATGGGGGGGCACAGTATCTAATCCATATAATGGGTTCTAGAAGAGTTTATCACTGGGCTTAAAAGCCCTAGGTTGTTAGTCAGAGAGCTGAGATGGGTTGAGTTCTGAGTTGAGAAGAGAAAGAGTAGAGACAGAATACAGAGATAAATATAAGCTGCATCTCTCCCGCATATACCAAGGGCCGGTTTTAGGCTTAGTGTGGCCCTGGGCAAAATCAAAAGTGGGGCCCCAAAAGTCATAATAGTGCACTAACTAGATTTGCACATTTTTGGTAAAAAGCTATTGAAAATTCCCATTAAAACAAAAATGGTACCAATAAAAACTACAAATCACGGCGCAAAAAAGACCCTCATACATCCCCATATAAAGAATAATAAAAGAGTTATAAGGATCAGAATACTACAATTTTATATTTTTGTATAGTATTAGTTTGGCAGCATTGTTCCCCCACATTAGGTTGGCAGCATAGATCCCTCACATTAGGTTGGCAGTATAGTTCCCCCACATTAGGTTGGCAGTATAGTTACCCCACATTAGGTAGGCAGTATAGTTCCCCCACATTAGATTGTAGTTCCCCCACATTAGGTTGGCAGTATAGTTCCCCCACATTAGGTTGTAGTTGCCCCACAGTAGGTAGGCAGTATAGTTCCCCCACATTAGGTTGTAGTTCCCCCACATTAAGTTGTAGTTCCCCCACATTAGGTTGGCAGTATAGTTCCCCCACATTAGGTTGGCAGTATAGTTCCCCCACAGACATACAGCCTATGTGTATGGCTGGAGGCTGTATGTCTGTGTACTGCCCCACTTCAGTGCTCCGTCCACCACTACTCTGGTCAGGGGTCATGATCTACTGCCATGGCCTATAGGCCATAGCAGTAGGTCCCGGGACCGGAGGAGCGGTGGTCGGAGCACTGAAAATGACATGCCGCCGGTAACTTACCATGCACGCGTCCTCGCTGCTCTACTCCGCTCTGCTCCTATGGGCGCACTCACGAGATGTCAGTGACGTCCCTGCGTGCACTACCTACCGGCGGCCCCTGCATTTTTAAAGGTAGGTGGGACATGGCAGAAAGGTAGATGGGACATCCTTGTGTCCCGAAAGGATCTTTCGGGACACAGGGATGTCCTGAATATGAGGGGGAAATTAATCTGGATCCCCCTGGATTTGCCACTGAGCAGCCCCGCAGGGGACCCCTGGGGGATGGGGGCCCTGGGCAATTGCCCGGTTTGCCCCGCCTTAACGCCGGCCCTGTATATACCAAGCCAAGCCCCGCTAACAGGATAGAAGAAAGTAGCATCAATGGAGAGAGATTTCTCTGGGCTCCATTGCACAAAGACAAGGCGACACTGGTCTACGGTCCTGGTTCAGTCACCTTACCTTTGGAAGGGATACCTCACCTGGATGCACCTAGGATAATGTGTCACAGCTGGGACAAGTAAGTGGTGTGAGGACTCTACACAGTTTACCCCGGTTGAGGGCCCTTGATTGAGAAAGACTCAGTGTGCACAGGGAGACTTTACACTAGACATTTAGTAAAACTACAAATCCCAGCAAACCATTGATTTGCCACACTTCTGTTGCCATACTTCTGCTTAGTATTATAACTGCACATAGATAAGGAACACAAAGGGTGCCAGTTCCATGATAGCGTGTGGTGCACCATGCTGACTTACAGTGACTTAGTGGTGCCCATACTATTTGATCAGGTGGGTTGCCCAGCATCTTATATATACCCCATACACAGTGCTGACACCCTGGGCTCCCCAAGTATCCCAAGGTCAGGCCACATCACTGAAAAATATATACTAGATGTGATATTAGTTGATATATTGGCCAAAATATGCAAGCTTTCAACCCACATCAAGGATCCTTCTATCAAGAACCAGGGAGTATGGCGTCTACTGTGGTTTTTATTTTTATATGGCAAAAAAATATGGGTGAAACCTCCCCTGAGCCCTCACAGCTGCTGGTCTGTGCCAGCAAACCAGCGAGTTGCCACGCTTGTGAATTAGCCCCGGTGCTGATTGTATTTGCTTCCCCATAGCACCCACCTACTGGGGGATTTACCTGCCAGCTTCTACCCCAGCGATGCCACTAACCACACAACTCTATTAGAAAATATAATATATTGTTTATTGAAATATTTTTGGCTTGGACGGGTGTCCAATAGTGATGAGCGGCATAGGCCATATTCGAATTCGCAATATTTCGTGAATATATGGACGAATATTCGTCATATATTCGCGAAATTTGCATATTCGTTATATTTTTTCTGCATATTTATGCGCATATGCGAAAACATATGCTCATATTCGCGAATATTGAGCCCTCCCTTCTTTAACGGTATAGGGAACTAATGGGCTAGTGCAGTGGTCTCCAACCTGCGGACCTCCAGATGTTGCAAAACTACAACTCCCAGCATGCCCGGACAGCCGTTGGCTGTCCGGGCATGCTGGAGTTGTAGTTTTGCAACATCCGGAGGTCCGCAGGTTGGAGACCACTGCACTAGCCCATTTGTTCCCTATACCAATAAAAGAAGGGAGGGCTCAATATTCGCAAATATGCGCATATGCGAAGAGCAGAGAGGGATGCAGTGATCACTGTGATGTGTACTGTGAAAAAAAAGCTAATATTGGTAATTGCGAATATATAGTGTTATATTCGCAATATTCGCAAATTCGCAAATATGTGATGTTCGCGATTAAATTTCGAATTGCGAATATTCGCGAGCAACACTAGAGTCCAATCCTTTAAAAAGAAAATAAAAATCCCTTGATTCTTTCCAAAGCCGATCTGTATAACTCGCCGGAAATCTGCAGCCTTGAAGATCAGTTCTTCCATTGTATTAAATTCATGCGTTGTTATTATTGTAATGCTATAAAATCCACACTAGATGGCGCCATACCAAATAGTAAACAGCAAAATTGTGGACTGTGACAAGGCATGGATGCGGCGTCGCATTTAATGAAACGCAAGGATGAAGACGTCTCGGCAGATAAAACACTACAATCACATCCTACCTTAAAGAAGTTTCAGAGAAAGACTGTGAAATAGGATTGGAGAATAAGACTCTGGATATTAGAAATGTTGTGTATGTAAAACGGGAAGGTGCATTATACATTTCCCCTCAATCTAAATCTTCTTATGTACATTTGGTTTGCAGTTCAGCCTCTATGATCATTGCTTTATGTTACAACTCTCAGGTTTCTATAAGCTCCAGGAGAATTTCCATGTTATGGAATTATAGGCAGTGGCATAAGCAGCTGCTTTCATACATTTCCATATTAAAGGTTCAATTCATGGTACAACTCCAAAGCTGACCCTTTATTTTAAGGAGTTATCCAGGAAAAAACTTATTTATATATATATCAACTGGCTCCAGAAAGTTAAACAGATTTGTAAATTACTTCTATTAAAAAATCTTAATCCTTTCAGTACTTATGAGCTTCTGAAGTTAAGGTTGTTCTTTTCTGTCTAAGTGCTCTCTGATGACACGTGTCTCGGGAACCGCCCAGTTTAGAAGCAAATCCCCATAGCAAACCTCTTCTACTCTGTGCAGTTCCCGAGACAAGCATAGATGTCAGCAGAGAGCACTGTTGCCAGACAGAAAACAACAACTCAACTTCAGCAGCTGATAATTATTGAAAGGATTAAGATTTTTTCATAGAAGTTATATTTTTTAATAGAACCGCCCAGTTTAGAAGAGGTTTACTATGGGGGATTTGCTTCTAAACTGGGCGGTTCCCGAGACAGGTGTCATCAGAGAGGACTTAGACAGAAAAGAACAACCTTAACTTCAGAAGCTCATAAGTACTGAAAGGATTAAGATTTTTTAATAGAAGTAATTTACAAATCTGTTTAACTTTCTGGAGCCAGTTGATATATGAAAAAAAAGTTTTTTCCTGGATAACCCCTTTAAATGGAGCCTTTTAGGGTCCTTTCTGTTCCCTACTGCCAACATTAGAAAGGATAATGTTATGCCAAGAATAAAGGAGAAGTATCCTGTGGAAAAATGTATCCTCTATCCAAAGAATAGGGGATACATTGAAAATCGCGGGGTCCAACCACTGGAACCCCCCGTGATTTACTACACGGGATCGGGATCTCCCCGGAACTGAGCACGTTGACCCCCGCACAAAGGGGCGGCTGACATGCCCTCTCCATGTATCTCTATGGGAGACCCGGCGATGGCAGAACGATGTATCTCCACCTCTCCCATAGAGATTCTTGGAGGGGTGGATGTCAGCCGCCGCTTTGTGTGGAAGTCGACGCCCCCCGCTCCCTGGAAGAGCCGAGGTCCCATGCAGGAGATGGCAGGGGGTCCCGTTGGCTGTCCGGGCATGCTGGGATTTGAAGTTTTGCATTATCTGGAGGTCCGCAGGTTGAAGACCACTGTTCTATATGGCGGCATCACTAGTTTTAGCAAATAATAGTTCCGCTGGGTAACGAATGGACGGAGAGTAGCTTTAGTTATAAATCATAGCAGGAAACAGTCGCTTGCTTTTGAAACAGATGTCATCCTCCATGGTGTGACTGTGGTGGTCCCTGGAGGACAATGAATCATTTAGAACTTTATTCTGTGCCGGAAGCCAGACATGGCAGATTTCCGTGTAATGTAGTATAGAGGGTAACAGACTTTATTCCGTTCATGTTGCAAATCCTTCCCTTATCTCCGCATTAGCACAAATATTCGCAAGGAGAATTTTTGTCGCGAATATCGGCACTTCGCGATTTCGCGAATATTTTGAATATAGTTCTATATATCAGACAGGACAAATAACTAGAAACAAGCGAACTTACAGTAAATTCGATTCCTCACGAACTTCTCGGCTCGGCAGTTGATGACTTTTCCTGCGTAAATTAGTTCAGCCTTCAGGTGCTCGGGTGGGCTGGAAAAGGTGGATACAGTCCTAGGAAAGAGTCTCCTAGGACTATATCCACCTTTTCCAGCCCACCGGAGCACCGGAAAGCTGAACTAATTTATGCAGGATAAGTCATCAACTGCCGAGGCGAGAAGTTCGTGACGAATCGAATTTACTGTAAGTTCGCTCATCTCTACAAATAACCATGGTTAAAAGGAAATGAGCTCAGACAGACATATGGGGGAGATTTATCAAAACCTGTGCAGAGGAAAAGTTGCTGGGTTGCCCATAGCAACCAGTCAGCTCGCTTCTTTCATTTTAAACAAGGCCTCTGCAAAATGAAAGAAGCGATCTGATTGGTTGCTATGGGCAACTCAGCAACTTTTCCTCAGCACAGGTTTTGATAAATCTCCCCCCATAGTGAGCATAATGCAAACATGGTCAGAGTGACAGATGTAATTACCAGCAAGAAAGCAGAACCTGAAGAGGCCTTATATAACCTCCCAGTGCTGAAGGGTTAACTCTTCCCTAACCAGGGAGAATTTACGGGCAGAAGAGAAAATCCAAACAGATGTTCTTGAAGGCTAAAAATAGGGGAACATTCCCCATAGATCATGTCAGAATTGTAATGGGATCATGGAGGGTGACACCGTAACACAAACCACAAAGGGCACACGTATCGCGATTAAAGGTTTCTTTACATGCAAAACCAAAAGGGTTATATATTTAATTAGATGCCCATGTGCAATGTCTTACATAGGTCTAACATACAGGACAGTGAAGATTAGAATAAATGAAAACAAAGGCCCTGATTTACTAAGAGTGTTGTGTAGGTTTCTTTGTGGGTTTTACTTCCCTACAATTTTTTTCCCACGGTATTTACTACATTTTCCACTTTACTGCACTTTGCTGCACTTTTTAGCTCTATACATGTCTGAGGAAGAGGACGGAGCGTCCTTGAAACGCGTTACATGTTAAATAAAAAGTAATTCTAAATTACTTACCTTGGTTGTGGACAGCGCTGAAAGATCCTTATCATCTGTGCACCGGAAAAGTGCACAATCTTCATTATACGCTCCCTATGCCTTGCCGAGGGCGGGATAAGCTGCAGTCCTAGGTGGATGTCCGGGCGGGATGTCCACTACAACCTTCCGAAAGGATTACATGCTTACAAGAGTGTTGTGCCTCTCCCTTAGCACAACACCATCTGGTGAGTTGCTCTATTGATAGGGGCTCACCTTTTTTTTTTATATTGTCCTTCACAGTGGAGCGCTTTTCCATCTTTTTTATTTCATATATATAGGACATAGCACTGATCAGGGTTATCGGTCATCTTCTGCTCTGGTCTGCGGGAAGGCAGATCAGAGCAGAAGACTCCCGGTAGGAAGCGGAGGCAGGTGAGGGTGCAGGATGATCGGATTGCCGCGGCAGCGCTGCGGGCGATCCGATCATTCTGTTAAGTGACCGCGATGCTGCAGATGCCATGATCTGTATTGATTACGGCATCTGAGGGGTTAATGACAGACATCCGCGGGTCCCTGGCTGCGATCCACAGCCGGGATCTGCCGCGCATGATGCCGGCATCGCTCCGATGCCCGCGGTTATGCTCAGGATGTAAATGTACGTCCTGGTGCGTTAAGTACCACATCACCAGGACGTACATTTACGCCCCTGCTTCGTTAAGGGATTAAAGGGGTATTCCAGGAAAAAACTTTATATATATCAACTGGCTCCAGAAAGTTAAACAGATTTGTAAATTACTTCTATTAAAAAATCTTAATCCTTTCAGTACTTATGAGCTTCTGAAGTTAAAGTTGTTCCTTTCTGTCTAAGTGCTCTCTGATGACACCTGTCTCGGGAAACGCCCAGTTTAGGAGAGGTTTGCTATGAGGATTTGCTTCTAAACTGGGTGTTTCCCAAGACACATGTCATCAGAGAGGATTTAGACAGAAAAGAACAACCTTAACTTCAGAAGCTCATAAGTACTGAAAGGATTAAGATTTTTTAATAGAAGTAATTTACAAATCTGTTTGACTTTCTGGAGCCAGTTGATATATAAAAAAAAGTTTTTCCCTGGAATACTAATTTAAAGGAGAACTCCAGACCATAAAAATTGTCCCCCATAGTGCCGGCAGTAAAAAAAATAAAGATGTACATACCTTCCTCCGCTCCCCCGGGGCCTCCGGTAACCGGCTCCGGTCTCCGCCGCAATCCACTTCCTGGTTGCCGGTGGTCAGATGAATCAGCCAATCACCAGCCACAGCGCAGTCCGACTCGGCCGGCGATAGGCTGAGCGGCAGTGTGACGTTTTCGGCCCCAGCCGCAGGTGCCAGTGAAGTGAAGAATTTTGTGTCCTGAAGCGTTTTCACGCTGCCGCTCAGGCTATCGCCGGCTGAGTCGGACTGCCCTGCGGCTGGTGATTGGCTGATTAATCCGACCACCGGCAACCAGGAAGTGGATTGCGGCGGAAACCGGAGCCGGTTACCGGAGGCCCCGGGGGAGCGGAGGAAGGTATGTACATCTTTATTTTTTTTTTACTGCCGGCACTATGGGGGACAATTTTTATGGTCTGGAGTTCTCCTTTAAGGACGGACCCATTTTTTACCGTAATGACCAGGCTCTTTTTTTATTTTTTATTTGACATCTGTCCCTTTTAAAGGTAATAACTTTAGAACGCTTTTTCTGAGCGGAGCATATTGTACTTTATATAACTAGTGCATTTTTGTTGTGCAACATGCAGCAATTTTTGTGAAAAACTCCAAAATATTGTGAAAAAATTTCTGGCATTTATTTTATATTTTTTTTATGGTGTACACTGTGCAGTAAAAGTGATGTTATATTTATTCTGTGGATCAGTACGATTATGGCGATACCCATTTTATATGGCTTTCTATGTTCTTTTTCCTTTTCTGAGCAAAATTCTTTTTCTGCCATTCATTTTCCAACAGCTGTAACTTTTTTATTTTTCGTCCGACGCTTATTTTTTTGCGGGATGAGCTGTACTTTTCATTGGTATCATTTTTGCCTTACGTGCTACCTTTTGATCTTTTTTATTCTGCTATTTGTACCAAAATTGGCGAATTTTGCGGGTTTTTTTGTAGTTTTTTTTTTACAGTGTTCACCTTATGGGATAATTTACATGACAGTTTTATAGTACACATCATTACGGATGTGGCAATACCTATTATGTATATGATTTGTGTTTTTGATCTTTTTTATGATAATACAGGGCTTTTATTGTTTATTTATTTATAATTTTTTTTACACCATACTTTTATTGAACTTTTTTTTTTTTTTTTTTTTTTTACACTTTTTACAGGTTTTACATTTGTACTGTAGCACAGTATGACCTGATCAGCTGCACACATTATAGCCTGTGGCTGGATCTCACAGGTTTCCGTAGCAGGCAGACAGGAGGTCATGATCTGACCTCCTGCTGCTATAGCAACCAACGGCGACCCGCGATCGTATCGCGGCACCGCCGTTGGTGAACAGGGGGAGCGCGTTCCCCCTGTCAACACCATCGATGCCGTGATCAGGATTGAGCACGGCATCTATGGGGTTAATGCTGCCGGGACGCGGCTCCGGCAGCTGTGGCGGGACTCCGGCTGTGATTGACAGCCAGGTCCCGCCGCCGATCTCCTTCGCTGCCCTTTTGTCCATATGTACCTGTTTGTATAACAGCTGAAGAATTTTGGATAAAGTGATTGGATGAAAGCAATCCCCGCTTTCATTTATGTGTGTTCTTGCTGGATTTTGGCTGGGGAAGATGGAGCCCCTAGATTGAATGCACGGGAGCCACACAGGGGATAATCAGTTCAGTGACCCACTGTGCTATAACCAAATATGTTGTAGAATTAACACAGAAACTGTTCGGACACAAACCTTATGTCTGAACAGGAACCAAAGCGGAAAAATGCAAAACACAGACAAACGGCCATTACAACTTACATCCTAACACTTGTCCATATTTGCTGCATCAAATTCTAGATCTGACTGTTAGCTTGTTGCCTAATATGTCCTTCCGCACCCCACCCCGTGACAGGAGCCATTGTAATAAGATATATAAGTGTAATTCTAAGGAAGAGAAGGAGGCACCGTTCAACGAAGTGAAGTGAAGTGAAAGGGGTACTCCGGTGGAAAACTTTATTTAAAAATTTTTTTTTTTAAGAACTGGTGCCAGAAAGTTAAACAGATTTGTAAATGACTTCTATTAAAACATCTTTACCCTTCCTGTACTTTTTAGCAGCTGTATGCTACCGAGGAAATTCTGTTCTTTTTGAATTTCTTTTTTTGTCTTGTCCACAGTGCTCTCTGCTGACACCTGATGACCGTATCAGGAACTGTCCAGAGCGGGAGAAAATCCCCATAGCAAACCTATGCTGCTCTGGACAGTTCCTGACACGGGCATCAGGTGTCAGCAGAGAGCTCTGTGGACAAGACTAAAAAAGGAATTAAGAAAGGAACAGAATTTCCTCGGTAGCATACAGCCGCTAATAAGTACAGGAAGGGTAAAGATTTTTTAATAGAAGTCATTTACAAATCTGTTTAACTTTCTGGCACCAGTTGATTTATAAAGATCTAAAAAAAATGTTTCCCACCGGAGTACCCACATCTGGGAGGAAATTCTTGTGAAGTCAGCGCTGCTAAATCAGATCATGGGGTGGTGTGAGTGGTGCACGGATAAAGAAAGAACATGAATAGATACAGCAGTAAATAGTAGAAATGAATCCAGCACTCACCGAGTCCACCGCTTATAGAAGAAGAGGGGGTAAGACTGATATTGGGGGCTCAGGGGCAACGACCGGTGGTTTCGTGCTAGTGAGCACTTCATCCGGTCTGAGGCCGGAAGAAGTGCTCACTAGCACGAAACCACCGGTCCTTGCCTCTCAGCCCCCAATATCAGTCTTACCCCCTCCATGAAGCCTCTTCTTCTATTAGCGGTGGACGCGGTGAGTGCGGGATCCATTTCTACTATTTACTACAGATATATAAGTATAACAAGATATTGTTGTTAAAGTGGTTATCCAGGAAAAAACTTTTATATATATCAACTGGCTCCAGAAAGTTGAACACATTTGTAAATTACTTCTATAAAAAAAAATCTTAATCCTTTCTGTAGTTATGAGCTACTGAAGTTGAGTTGCTCTTTTCTGTCTAAGCGCTCTCTGATGACACCTGTCTCAGGAACTGTCCAGAGTAGAAGCAAATCCCCAAAGTAAACCTCTTCTACTCTGTGCAGTTCCCGAGACAAGCAGAGATGTCAGCAGAGAGCACTGTTGCCAGACAGAAAAGAGCAACTCAACTTCAGCAGCTGATAATTATTGGAAGGAGTAAGATTTTTTTATAGAATAGAAATAGAATTTACAAATCTGTTTAAGTTTCTGGAGCCAGTTTATATATATAAAAAAGTTTTTCCCTGGATAACCCCTTTAACTTTAATCGTTTTAATATAATGGCTGATCAGCGTCTATGATCCATTCACAGATGCACAGTGATGCAGAAATTGGCACTAAGTGGGGGGATGTAGAATAGCATTGACTGTATATTTATTTACTCCTTGTCCAGTGTGTAAGTACTGGTAGTATACCCCCTGAGTTCATGCAGTTATAGGTTTATTGGTACGTATGCCTGTGTGAGTGAATATGTATCATCCCGGGAAGTACAGGACCCTGCTATGGACTCTCTGGAGGATTGCTGCTGTCTGGAGTGATAAACGAAATAAGAATTTATTCTGCAAGCTAATATAATAGCATTGCACGACTGACAGCGTAATTCTGCCAACCACATCTGTTATATTCCATTAGTAGTATAAGCTTTCAGCCACATCTGGTAGTTTAGTGAATTCACATTTATTCATCCACGGTGGTGCTGGGGTAGATTTTTAGGGCCTGCTATAGTTTCATACACCACAACATTACCTATCGGGTCTCCATGTCCATTGATTTTATGATATGACAGGGAAAAAACCTCTCCTAAATATCACATTGTCATATTGAAACATTTCCTAAATCAGAGAGCAATGCCAGAGATGCCCCTAGGGTAACTACCTAAAAAACACCCCCTGAAGTGCTTGACACAGATTACCCCTCAATGGACATCAAGACACCTCAGATTTCCACAAATGTCACCAGCAGTGCCACCACAGATATCACCACACTGCAGCCACAGATGCCCCATACAGTACCACAGCCTTAGATGCCCCCTAAAGTGCCTCAACCACAGATGCCCCATACAGTGCCACAGCCTTAGATGCCCCATACAATTCCTCAGCCACAGATGCCCCATACAGTGCCTCAGCCACAGATGCCCCATACAGTGCCTCAGCCACAGATGCCCCATACAGTGCCTCAGCCACAGATGCTCCATACAGTGCCTCAGCCAGAGATGCCCCATACAGTGCCTCAGCCACAGATGCCCCATACAGTGTCTCAGCCACAGATGCCCCATACAGTTCCACAGCCATAGATGCCCCATACAGTGCCTCAGCCACAGATGCCCTACACAGTGCCTCAGCCACATATGCCCCATACAGTGTCTCAGCCACAGATGCTCCATACAGTGCCTCAGCCACAGATGCCTCATACAGTGCCTCAGCCATAGATGCTCCATACAGTGCCTCAGCCACAGATGCCCCATACAGTGCCTCAGCCACAGATGCCCCATACAGTGCCTCAGCCACAGATGCCCCACATAGTGCCTCAGCCACAGATGCCCCACACAGTGTCTCAGCCACAGATGCCCCATTCAGTGCCTCAGCCACAGATGCCCCATACAATTCCTCAACTACAGATGTTCCATACAGTGCCTCAGCAATAGATGCTCCATACAGTGCCTCAGCTACAGATGCCCCACACAGTGTCTCAGCCACAGATGCCCCATTCAGTGCCTCAGCCACAGATGCCCCATACAGTTCCACAGCCACAGATGCCCCATACAGTGCCTCAGCCACAGATGCCTCATACAGTGCCTCAGCCACAGATGCCACACACAGTCTCAGCTACAGATGCCCCACACAGTGTCTCAGCCACAGATGCACCATACAGTGCCTCAGCCACAGATGCCCTACACAGTGCCTCAGCCACATATGCCCCATACAGTGTCTCAGCCACAGATGCTCCATACAGTGCCTCAGCCACATATGCCCCATACAGTGCCTCAGCCACAGATGCCCCATACAGTGCCTCAGCCACAGATGCCCCACATAGAGCCTCAGCCACAGATGCCCCACACAGTGTCTCAGCCACAGATGCCCCATTCAGTGCCTCAGCCACAGATGCCCCATACAATTCCTCAACTACAGATGTTCCATACAGTGCCTCAGCAATAGATGCTCCATACAGTGCCTCAACCATAGATGCCCCATACAGTTCCACAGCCATAGATGCCCCACACAGTCTCAGCTACAGATGCCCCACACAGTGTCTCAGCCACAGATGCCCCATTCAGTGCCTCAGCCACAGATGCCCCATACAGTGCCTCAGCCACAGATGCCCCATACAGTGCCTCAGCCACAGATGCCACACACAGTCTCAGCTACAGATGCCCCACACAGTGTCTCAGCCACAGATGCCCCATACAGTTCCACAGCCATAGATGCTCCATACAGTGCCTCAGCCACAGATGCCCCATACAGTTCCACAGCCATAGATGCTCCATACAGTGCCTCAGCCACAGATGCCCCATACAGTGCCTCAGCCACATATGCCCCATACAGTTCCACAGCCATAGATGCTCCATACAGTGCCTCAGCCAGAGATGCCACATACAGTGCCTCAGCCACAGATGCCCCATACAGTGTCTCAGCCACAGATGCCCCATACAGTTCCACAGCCACAGATGCCCCATACAGTGCCTCAGCCACAGATGCCCCATACAGTGCCTCAGCCACAGATGCCCCACACAGTGCCTCAGCCACATATGCCCCACACAGTGCCTCAGCTACATATGCCCCACACAGTGCCTCAGCCACATATGCCCCATACAGTGCCTCAGCTACATATGCCCCACACAGTGCCTCAGCCACATATGCTGCCCACCAGTCTTCCAGTGACAGATGTTCTACAGAATTCAGCCCGTTTACCTCCTAGCTGACTTTAATGGTTTTTGTGAAGTAATCCCTAGAATAACACCCAGAACTATATGGATCATTTATCATAATACATCAATGAGACGTCTGATCATTTGTGTGATTTGCATTGCTGATTGGTTGTTGGTTGCCATGGTGAAATACTGTCAATTAATGCAATGTTATAAACCCTCCAGTCAGCTAGGTGAGGTTACGTGTAAATGCGTCTAACACAGTCACACCACATAGGAGAAGGCCATTTACATACAACACAAGTGTTACTGAGAGTTTGCTCTCACATATTTTGTTCTTTCCTGTTGCATTTCAACCTGTAAAGTCAGAATTACACTGCTGTGAATGTAACTTAAAACTAACAAATGCCTAGAATATTAAAATGTATATAATGAATATAACACATGGTCTCAACAACTTTAGAGTGGGAGCCCCAACACTCTGACTAATGAAAGGTAGATTGAGAACACATACATACACACATACCTGTTGATCTGGGATCATAAAGGGGTACATTCTAATGATGATCACCATTTAGGCTATACTGTACTTGTTAACTCTCCTGGAACTCTCCTTAATGTCACTATAGTCCACACAGTAGATCTAATTTCAAATTATCATCCATCAAGACACTATAACTGGTTAGCTCCCAGGGAATTCCTAAAAAGTGCTTTCTCATTTTGGTGCTGCAATGCCCACTGTGGGGTGCAGGTCTCAGTAGTAGAGTAGCAAGGATATGACTATCCTAGCTATACTATCTAGGCCCGGCTTAAAACCCTAAAGGGTCCTAAGGTAGTTTTGGTGCCCATTTTAAAATTCTTACCACAATCCTCCTCTCTGGATATTCCTCATTCTTGTCACAGCGAGCGCTCCGGCCTCCACCTCCGGACCAGAGCGCTGCCTGTGTTTCCCCTTCTGGGGTCCGGGCGTCTCCCAGTCAAACACACTGACCGGGAGCGCGGGTCTCAGCCTGACAGGGACGCGGCTAGCGTGGCGGCTGGTCCCCGCTCACGCGCCGCGTCTCCGTTAAGCTTACCTGCTCCCCGTGCGGCATCCCTGGTTCCCGGCACGCGCGGCCCTGCTCTCTAGGGCGCGCGCGCGCCGGCTTCAGTAAATTTAAAGGGCCAGCGCACCAGTAATTGGTGCGCTGGTTCCACACCTCCCTTGTCAATTCCCAATAAAAAGACAACTGCCCCTTCCTGCCCTTGCCGGATCTTTGTGCCTTGTGCCTCTGAGAAAGCGTTCCCTACAATGTTATTGCCTAACCAGTTGCCGAACCCTTTGCAACCGTATACTCGCCTGTGAACCCTTGCCACCTGCCCTGACCTCTGCTACGTCCGAATAAGCTCTTGCCTGCTCCCTGTGTACCACGCCATATCAGCCACCAGAGAGGTCGAGTTGCTATTGGAGGATACGACCTGGTGGTTACCGCCGCAACCAGTAACCACTTAGAACCGGTCCTCTGGTACAACCCGCGTCATCGGCCTCTCTGGTTCAGAGGATCCACTTCCAGTCCTGCCGGTACGTGACAATTCTCAAGCAAAGTGAAAGGTAAGTCCAGTACTGCAATCCACCTAGTGTTCCGTCTCGGACTGAATGAACCAGTACATAAACCAGTGGGGCTATCCTGAGGTTGCAATCCTAAATGAGCAATGACTAATATAATGAAAAAGAGAAAAAGTGGATGCACTCACTCAGGTAATCTTGCCAGTCGAAATCTTTATTCGAAATCCATAAAAACCAGGTACAGTGGACAGACGCAGAGGGGCCGCCTCGCAGCGACAGAATGTTTCCTGCGCCCTAAGGGCGCAGGAAACAGTCTGTCGCTGCGAGGCTGCCCCTCTGCATCTGCCCGCTGTACCTGGTTTTTATGGATTTCGAATAAAGATTTTGTCTGGCAAGATTACCTGAGTGAGTGCATCCACTTTTTCTCTTTTTCATTGTAATATTCCTCATTCTCTTTTCCAATTTCAGTTTTCTTCCTCTCCGGATAGGACTAGCATAGGTATCCAGAATAGAATTAAATCTCTGCAGAAGCTGTTTAGCCACAGCACAATCCACCCCACAGCACAATGTAATTCAAGCCCATTGACACCATACTTATCTTGGTATCAGGGGCACATAGGTTAAAAATGTCAAAATCCCAGAGTACCCCTTTAAGGCTACCAGAATCTCTCTTGTGCAATTCTCTTTCTCATACCCCCGCTTCTCAGATTGTGGTTGCAGACGGCTCTGACATGCAGAAATTGCATTATCAGCCAATCACAGAGCAGCTGCATAGGCACAGATGGCATGGTGGTATTACTCAGGGAGTAACATATACAAGGTTAGAAAAAGAGCATGGGACAGTAGGCGTACATTTTGTATATTGGATGACCAGGTGACAATAGACAACTCTTCGTGTTCAACAAAATGGCTGACAGTGATTTCAACTTGGTGTTTCCAACTTTAACATGGCCAGAAGACTAATGGAAAGGAACATTCGTGATCATATGTAGATTTCATGATTTGTGCTATAAAATATATATATTTTTGAGGATTCGATCATTTTTTCCTTTTCTTTTTTCTTTGCGCGCATCAGCAGGACTAACCCTACAGAATCTATTTTTCATAAGTATTTGTAAATGAAATATATGGTCACCTTGGTTATTCCACTATTTCAACCAAAAAATAACTGAAGCCTGAAGAAGTAATATCATTTCTAGCCCTGGATGCACTCAACTCTTATAGCTTTCCCCTCCTCCAAGAAGTCATTGGGTCATGCCAGTGACGGTGCACCCTGGAGCCGGAGAGATTCCAGTCAGATAGAGACATGTGGGGTCAGGACATGGTCCAGCACACACAAATGACTTTCCAATAACAATTAGTTGGGCTGCAGAGGAATGAATAATCGGTTGCACTCAGATTGATTTTAGACGCTCTTGGAGCCGCGCATGAAACCCTACCCTGTGTGTAATAAAATCTCAGTCTGGATGATTATCAGGGGTAGACGCCGGGAACGGATTAAGATACTTAGTGTCATCTCACTGTATATGATAAAAGAGTATACAGCTCTTTATTACAGAAACATCCCGTATTAACCCATATTTAGCTATAAATGCTCACAAATCGCTATTAAATTAACTGCATACATTCAAATAATAGATCCTTGAAAAAGAAAACTAAGAATTGTCTCGTCTCAACTACCCATTAAGTGGGTCCGGGGATCAAATTAACAGTGTCCGGCAACCAGATGAGAACAGGGTCAGTTTTTAGGGGGAAAGATTGGCAAATGCCAAAGAAACCATTTTCCTAAGGGTGAAATTTCCAAGACTAAACCATAAAAATCTGTATGGTGGTATTATTTGGTAACCTGCACAGTACGGAATTTCCGCACGGGCATAGATTCTGGTGCAGCAGCCCCCCATTGTCTTTAATGGGATTCTGCTGCAATGTACACTGGGATGAATTTCTGAAAATGTATGCAGCAGAAATTCAAATTCCAGGTTCCATCGAAAGAATGGACATGTTACCGCCCAGAATTGCATTCCCTTTAATGAGGACGGGGCATGTTCGCGTGGTCATAGTGCCTCATTACAGCAACACCTGCTACACACGGAATGTCTGTCCCAGGTTAAAAGGGTACTACCGTGCTGACAACTTATCCCCTATCTAAAGGATAGGGGATAGGTTGCCTGATCGCGCGGGATCCTGCCGCTGGGGACCCTCGCGATCTTGCACGCAGCACCCCACTTTCATCAGTCTCTCTCAACATCGCTCTGCCCCATGTGATGTCACGCTCCGCCCCCTCAATGTAAGTCTACGGCAGGGACTTGCCATAGACTTGCATTGAGGGGGCGGAGCGTGATGTCACACGGGGGCGGAGCTGTGACATCACCATCATCGGACCCATTATCAGACCCAGAGCGGATGTTCGCTCCGGGGCCTGATGAGAGCGGGGTGCTGCGTGCAAGATCGCGGGGGTCCCCAGCGGCAGGACCCGGCGCGATCAGGCAACTTATCCCCCATCTTTTAGATAGGGGATAAGTTGTCAGCACGGTAGTACCCCTTTAATATTCCATAGTGTGTTTCCCAACCTTTGTCAGCTCAGGGCACCCCCTATCAAAAAATTTAGGATGAAAGACAAAAAATAGCTAAAACGCAGCAATGAATAATACATATACTGCATCTGTTGGCTATGTGGATTAAGGCGCTGCTATTTGTGGTGACAGGTGACACCACCTCTGTTTGGAGTCATGCACTTTCCCTTTTGCTTATACATCCCACCCAACGTCCTGTGTTCACTGGGTCCAACAGGAAGAGACAGCATGATGATGCTGATACTTACCACTAGACATCCTGGGCAGGAGAATGAAAACATTTTTTAGATGCTTTTTTCCCTCTGGAATGATGCGGCACCCCTGGTGGTGTCTTACACCCCCCGGGGCGCCACGTCACCCCAGAATTAATGCCTTAGAGCATTATTGTTATTATTATAGCACCATATTAATAATAATAATAATAATAATACAGTGGTCCCTCAACATATGATGGTAATCCGTTCCAAATGGACCATCGTTTGTTGAAACCATCGCATGTTGAGGGATCCGTGCAATATGAAGTATAGGACAGTGGTCTACAACCTGCGGACCTCCAGATGTTGCAAAACTACAACACCCAGCATGCCCGGACAGCCGTTGGCTGTCCGGGCATGCTGGGTGTTGTAGTTTTGCAACATCTCAAGGTCCGCAGGTGGTAGACCACTGTTAGAGGAAGTTGTACTCACCTGTCCCCGCCGCTCCGGACTGTCACCGCTGCCCGGTATGTCGCAGTCCATCGCTGTCGCCACGTCCCTGACGCTCCGGCAAGGCCTCTGCTTCCCCGGCATCCGCTCTCTCCGTCGCTCCTATTGACTGACGGGACGGCGTGCGCAGCGACGTGATGACGTCGATGGAGATCGCCGACGATGCAGGGGAACCCGAAGAGGACGCGCCGGAGCCCCGAGGACAGGTAAGAGACCATCACCGGACCACACGGGGCACCGTAAACGGATATCCGGTGGCAGCTGAAGTAGTCTGCGCTGCCGGATAGCCGTTTATGTGATGGCCCCGACATACAAAAGCATCGTATGTTGATGCTGCCTTCAACATGCGATGGCCTCTGACAGGCCAGCGCATGTTGAAATTATCGTATGTCGGGGCCATCGTAGGTCGGGGGGTCACTGTAATTACTATTAGTAGTAGTAGTAGTAGTAGTAGTAGTAGTAGAAGTAGTAGTAGTACATTCAGGATGAAGCTTTTTGCAGGAGCATTATTAGGACACTCCATATTATATCAGCATTATACGGTGATATTACAGTATATGAGCTCTGTATGGCAGAATTATTTGGCACTAGTGATGCTGGTATTCTGTAGCCTGAAAATAGGGGAAAATGTCCAAGTTAGTGGGATGGTGGTAATAGAGTACATACAGTGTATGCATTCCCCTTCTCACACCTGCCCTGGCTAATAAGAAGTGAGTGCATGCTTTGTTGCTCACCTTACATTGGCAGGGTTGGGGGGGTGCAATACTAACCAGATTGTGCAACTGCCCTGTGTACCCCTATGCTACACTAATGGTTTATATATTAGTATGATATACTAGTTTATCAGAACTTATATGTATCAGAAGAAAATGTTATACAGTGGTCCCTCAACATACAATGGTAATTCGTTCCAAACGACCCATCATTTGTCGAATCCATCATATGTTGAGGGATTTGTGCAATGTAAAAAGTGCATTTAATACTCCCCTGTCCCCGCCGCTCTGGACCACGTCCTCACTGCTCCCGATGCTGTCCCAGGGGCTCCCGATGCTGTCCCGCTGCTCCGGGTCTTCTTCGGGATCCTCCGGCTTCTTTCGCATCTTCTCCGGTGTCCGGGCCTCGCTTTCTGGTGACGTTATTACGTTGCTACGCCGACACGGCGTGTGCAGCGATGTAATTACGATGCCGGAAAGCGAGGCTCGGACCCCGTAGAAGATGCAGAAGACGCCGGAGGATCGCAAAGTGGACCAGGAGCAGCGGGGATAGGTAAGTGAACCTGCCCAGGATGCTTAAACTGCTATCCGACAGCAGCTTAAGCATTTTGCGCTGTCGGATAGCACTTAATGCGATGGTCCCGACATATAAAAGCATCGTATGTCGATTTGATCATATGTCGGGGCCATCACATGTTGGGGGGGGGTTACTGTATCCAAAATGGAGGCCTTGTTTATTTTCTTCATTGCCTATGTTACCCTGTGGGTTGGACTAAGACAGTCTTGTCCACCTACAGAATATACACACATTGGGAAGAGATCCATTTCTTGGTGGTTACACAAAATAAGAAAAAACATGGCTGCTTTCTGTCTAAGGGTTGTGTCTAGTATTGTAGGTGAGTTTTATTACGTTTTATACTCCTGTATAATCCTGTGGACAGGTGCGGTGCTGTATAAAAAGCAGCCATCATTTTTTTGTTATTTTTGTACAACCCCCGGGATGTTTCACGTATTCTGCCCTATTTCCAGCGGACACAGATAGACATCACTTGTTGATCCAAACCTTAGGGGCAAATCCGTATAGGACAGCCATAAGTCCGAACAAAAGGTCAAGCTATACTATAAAGTCAGTTTATGACCAATACAGAACATTAATGTTAACATAATGTTTAACTCTGATCTGATTTTCTGATCCAAGTAGCAATCACTATATTAACTATATCATCTCTTGAGCACAGACTCTGGAATATTACACCCTATGCAAAGCCAGGCCCTGATGCAAGTACCAGCTCATTGACAATAGTAGAAAGCAGATCTTTTCTTGTCCACACTCCACAAATACCATCCATGCATCATTTAGTATAAGAGTAAACCAACACCTGAAGACAAAACACTGTAGAAGAGTAAATATGAATGACTATACAACCTAGAAAACTAACTCTGAAACTGACTCTGTGCCTCTGTGTTCAATTTCCCTGCAGCACCACGAAAGAGCAAATTAAAGGGGTTATCCAGGAATCGAAAAACAGATCTATCCCTGTCTGTCTCCACTTTGGGTATGGTATTACAACTTGGTTTCATTCACTTCAGTGGAACTGAGCTGCAGAGCCACACCCAACCTGGAGACAGACAGAGAGCGTTTAAAAAAAAAAATTATCTCTGTTTTTAGATTCCTGGATAACCTCTTTAAGTATTACAATATACCCAATGTAGGTGAATGGGTTGGTTCCTCCAGAGATTCTGTGGCTACTTTAAAGGAGTGGCTCCTCTTATGTATGGGTATTCCCATGTCAACATTTATGGCTTATTCAGTAGAAATGCCATTTATGTCTGATAGATGTGAGTCCTGTCTCTTGCACAGTCAATTATCTCAAGATGACAGAGTCCTAGACCTCTCTAATCTGATTTGTAGTGCTAGGGGGTATTTTGGCAGAAACTGTCCAGAGCAGGAGAGGTTTACTATGGGGATGTTCCTACTCTGGACAGTTCCTGACATGAACAGCGGTGTCAGCAGAGAGCACTGTGGTCAGACTGGAAAGAACTATACAACTTTCTCTGGAGCATACAGCAGCTGATAAGTACTGTAGGATTACAGCATAGCTCTCAGATCCCCCCCCCCATACACACACACAAAAATAAAAAGTGTTACTCTGTACCTAATCCTGACCATGTACATCTAATTTATATCCATCTGTCACCTATATTAATTATAAAAAAAATACCTCTTTTCATTAGATCACAGTGTTAGAAATCTGGGGCGGAGGGTGAGTGTCCCTCCATGTGGTGGTGGGAGATGATTGGTGTGTCTGCTCATGCAGCCTTGTCCATGACTCATTGACCTACCTGATGCTGCTGCAGGACAGGTTAGTGTACCAGTAGGTATGGGGACCCCTAGTGGTGAGATTTTCAGGAGCTGTTTTCTTTATTACATTTTTTTTAAACAACCATATTACAAAAGGTCTTTACTTTTCATCAGTAACAACATACAAAAGCTTTCGGATCTGACAGTGCCCATTTAAGATTTTTTATATGCAAGTAATTTACAAATCTGTGTAACTTTCTGGCACCAGTCCATTTGAGAACATTATTTTTTTCCTCCGGAGTACCCCTTTAAGGAGTTTGTAGTTTTGCAACAGCTGAAGAGCCACAGGTTGGGGAACATTGGGGGAGATTTATCAAAACCTGTCCAGAGGAAAGTTGCTGAGTTGCCCATAGCAACCAATCAGATCGCTTCTTTCATTTTGCAGAGGCCTTTTTTTAAATGAAAGAAGCCATCTGATTGGTTGCTATGGGCAACTCAGCAATTGTTCTCTGGACAGGCTTTGATAAATCTCCTCCATTGTGTTTAGTGTATCTGAGGGAAATTTATCAAAACCTGTGCAAAGGAAAAGTTGCTGAGTTGCCCATAGCAACCAATCAGATCGCTTCTTTCATTTTTCACAGGTCTTCCTAAAAAGGAATTAAGCAAACAGATTGGTTGCTATGGGCAACTGGATAAGTTTTCCTCTGCACAGGTTTTGATAAATCTCACCCTCTGTCTCTAGGTTTTTGGACAAAGTGAACTGGGGTATACAAATGAACATATGTTGGTGTCTCCAATAGTGTTGGGCACGAATATTTGCATTTTGAATTTTTATTGCCAACATCGCAAATGTGCGAATATTGCGAATATATTCGCTATATATTCGAAATGACGAATATTCGCCTTTTTTCCGCATATGCGCATATTCCTTCTTTTAACTTGTGGGCCAATTAGAATGATGCAAATACACTTGTCAGAAGTCATCAACAACATCCCTAGCAACCAATAGTAAAGTTGCCCACCCCCTCCTTGTTTTCTTCCTCGAATATGCGAATATGCAAATATATGCAAATATACGAATATAACGAATACGCGAAATTCACGAATATAGGACGAATATTCGTCTATACATTCGCGAAATATCGCGAATTCGAATATGGCCAATGCCGCTCATCAATAGTCTCCAACACTGCCCTAAACTGTTGCTGGACATCATCTTGAGGGGGCTTCGCTTTCCTCTCTATGGAGAGCCGATCCCCCGTTTCATCTTTGTTCTGCGGTGTATGCGTTTTGCTGCGGAGATGCTGACGCCACGTCGCCAGATTATGTTATGTCGTACGGCTGCTAAATATATCCCATTCTGTATGTACGGAGAATATTTATCAGCAGCAGGAGAAGGATGTTTATAAAAAGACTGCTTTATTCCCATCACCGTTCTGCCGGCACAGACAGCCGCCTTGAAATAAACCCTTCAGTCTATTAATATCTGGCAGTAAGCGTTCCCGTACGAGAGGAGCGCCACGCTGCTCTTTTGTGTGTGCCAAAGAAGCGGGAGACTGTTTGCATTGCTTAATCCTACGAAGTCATCAGTACCGTCCAAGCATTCCGGAAAATATTAGCTACGTGCAGTTTGCCCCCCCCCCCGGTTGAGGTGACGGACCAGCGTTTTCCAGATATTACAGTCATTGAGTTTTCTCCGGTGATTGGAGAGTATGGAGATAGGGAGGTTGGCGGTTCAATTTGCTGTATCCTAGCAAAGAGGGATTTTGGTTATAGAACACTTTACATATAGAGTAGACAAGCTTAGCGCTTTGTAAATATGAAAATTCTGCCATTTTTTTTTTTTTTTTTTTTTATAGAGATGTTGTGTAACCTTTATGCCAACTGAAGCAGTCTGTTTAGGAGGGAGGGCAGTATTAGTACCATATGCATGGGGGGTTTGGAGCACCAGCTGGGGTGACACGTCTTGCAAAATTTGGCTGACAGTGCAGAGATCTTTTAGCTATTAACCATTTAGAGCAGTGTTTTTCAAACAGTGTGCCTCCAGCTGTTGCAAAACTACAACTCCCTGCATGCCCGGGCAGCCAAAGGCTGTCCGGGCATGCAGGGAGTTGTAGTTTTGCAACAGCTGGAGGCACGCCGTTTGGAGAAAACTGATTTAGAGTAGAGTACTGTTTTGGAAAGGACAACGGTGCACGGTGTTTATCAGTATGACACCCGCCATCATTCTTTTTCAATACAATGCCATCATTTACACGCATCTAGTGATCGAAGGAGTCCCCAGTAGACTTGCAAATTTGCCGAAATTCATTTCAGTAGTATATGCTCGAATCAGCCATCAAATTTGATTCGGATTCGACAGTCGATTCGGATTTGTACAGGAAGAGGGACTCCTGTCATTTGATAGGAGTCCCTGCTCCTGTACATACTTTCATCGGTGCCCCATTTTAACAGTGTAAAGTGATATGGAGAGTTCATAAGTAAAAAAAAAAAAAAAGTCAGGGCTCTCTGTTCCTTAAGGTTATGTTCATGCGGCAGTATTACATGGGAATATTCCGCTGGTAAATTCCTCTGCAGCAGAGTCCCATTGATTTCAATGGAATTCTGATACACTGTGTGGGAACATTGTTTCTGCAGCGGAAATCGCGTGTCCGAAGAAACATTGAACCTGTTCAATGTTTCGGCGGATTCCGCTTGGAAATGCATCGCCGTCTATGGAGACAGCACATCTCAAAGCAATCCTAAAGTCGGCGCATCAAGTAAATGTGCGGAATGTTCGTGCATATTTTCCAGTGGACATTCCGTATATTTTAGGACTTGTGAACATGAAGTTTCCACTTTTTTTCTGCCTTTTTTTTTTACCTGAAAAAAAAAAAACTGCTGTGTAATTTTGCACTCTAAAGATGACGTATTTTTCGAAAATAGTGGGTTTTAGTCTTGGCGTTGTTTTTTATTTATTTTTGTAATTTTTTTACCTTTGGTGTTTTTAATCATGAAACGCCTTGTGATTCTTTCATCATGTGACACAAGAATTTCTCTTGAAGGAATGGGGAAGAAAAAACACCAGGAAATGCGCGAATGCTAATCCCACCTGATGTTTTTTTTATGGCATTTTTGTTTTTTGCTCCCATAGACTTTAATGGGAGAGAGTATCAAGTACAAGCAATAAACAGTATCCTGCACTCAATGCTCGGTAACCAGACTTGGCGTTCCTACATGGAGGGTTCAGGTAGACCAGGACAGCGGACTAGTGTGGGCGCTAAGAGGTCCATGCCAGTCCGCTGTTCTGGTCCACCGGAACCCTCCATGTAGGAACGCTAAGTCTGTTACTGAGCAGTGAGTGCAGGAATGAAATTTGATTCAGATTCAACAGTCATTTCGGATTTGTACAGGAAGAGGGACTCCTGTCATTTGATAGGAGTCCCTGCTTCTGTACATACTTTCCACGGTGTCCCATTTTAACAGTGTAAAGTGCCATGGAAAGTCCATAAGTAAAAAAAAATGTCAGGGCTCTCTGTTCGTTAAGGTTATGTTCACGTGGCGGTATTTTGCGGGAATATTCCGCTCGTAAATTCTGCTGCAGCAGAGTTCCATTGATTTCAATGGAATTCTGATGCACTGTGTGGGAATTCTGATGCACTGTGTCGGACTCAGCGTTCCTACATGGAGGTTTCCGATGGACCAGGACAGCAGACTGGCGTGGGCGCTCAGAGGTGCATGCCAGTCCGCTGTCCTGGTCCATCGGAACCCTCCATGTAGGAACGCTGAGTCCGTTACCGAGTGCAGGATACTGTTTATTGCATGTACTTGATACTATCTTATACTGTCCTATGGTATTGTCCTAGCACCGCTGCAAGACTCAACCATTGATTTCATATGCCGTCACGCCGCCCATCCCTACAGCTTTGTAGTATATGTGATATCTGGTGGTGCCGTCCCCTATACTATTTACACGTACGTTTAATGGGAGAGAAACGCCAAGATTTTGTCCAAAAAAACAAACAAAAAACGACATAGTCTCAAAATTCTGCCATTTTGGAAAACTGCCACTGAGCCCTAACCCACATCTCTGAAAACCACTGAAAAATGCCAAAGATGCGTGAAAAAATAAAAATAAAATAAATGTGTTTAATGTTTCATAAATCCCTATTGACTTTCAGCTGACATCTGGCCACAGTGTTTTTTCACAAAAAAGTGGAAACTTAGCCTTACACTGTATGATCTGCTGCTCAGTTTACATTCATTCACAGCAAGTGCACACATTTGCTAGGCCGTTGACAGGAGTCCCTTCTCCTGTATGTTTTTTTCTATGGTACTATTGGCGTAGGGTGCGACAGGATTCACCCAAAATAAAAATTAGAAGCAAATTATATTTGTTTAGAATTGATTTGACCATCTCTAGTCCTAGTGGTTAGACCCCACCAATCTGATATGGAGGTGACTGGTGAGCCCGGGCTGAGGGTTCCCCTTAAGGTAGGCCCCTCTCCCATGTTTTCCTCCTACCCTTTCCCTTTTTTCCTATTGGTTTTTCCCTGGGAAGGGGTGGGTTCTTAGTGGAACCTGTCCAATCCCTTGTGGGCTTATTTTCCCGAGCTATTAGCCCCTACTCTGGTACCCTATAACAGCCCTGGTGCCTTTTCCCCGGCAGTCTCACCTCTTGGATCCCGGAGGTTGTCCCGCCCTTCCTCCCTGTTGTATAACAAGTGTGTTGTTTTATGTGTTCTCTTTTATTTACAGTTGTTGGTGTGTTGATTCTGAAGTCACACCGGGCGCTGAGAGAAGGCAAAGATGTGGTCAGTCTGGTGGGTGACCTGTACATCGGAATCGGTGGGGCAGTACCGCACGGATTTTGACTTAGAATTTGTATGCCTTACGACTGGTTTTGATATGATATTTTAAAATAAATGCTGTGGCCGACCTCTACCCACTTAAAAGTGTAAACTGTTGTACTGCCTCTTTATTCAGGGGGGTGAGGGGCCTGGTTGGGTACATTTGGAGCTTGCAGGGTCTCAACAGTCATATACATACATATATATATATATATATATATATGTATATATATATATATATATATATATATATATATACACAGGGGCATAGCTATAGAGGTAGCAGAGGTAGCAGTCACATTGGGGCTCTGGTACCTAAAGGGGCCCCAAAGCACATGTTTCCTATAGGAGACCAGTATTATCATTGCAATATGGGGCCCTGTTTCAGATGTTGCATCGGGGTCCAGAAGCTACAAGCTATGCCTCTGTATATATGTATACAGTATATTCACCTACTTCAGTGGTCAAGTGCTGCACATGCTAACTACACCATTGAGCTCAGTGATTGGCTGCAGTGGTCATGTGGACAACATGTTAAAGATTGGTAGGGACCACTAATGCATTGGTTCTGGGGATACAACAGGGACGTTGTGTTTGGTTTGTTAAATTATAACACTTTCTGCAATTTTATTTCTTATTCACTTTGACAACCATTTTAAATGACTTTCATAATTCTGCATACACCACTAGGGGGAGCTCACCGTATACAGATTCATACAGCTTATATTCAAATAATTAGGATCTTTACATATATCATTATTTAAGGAGCTTCTGTCTCACTCAGAAAGAATATCCTTTGTGGCTGCTTACTTTTGGTCCTTCAGCAATAACAATACAATAAGTAACAATAAGAACATGTTTAGTTATACATGATATCTATGCAAAATACCTACTGGGGCTCTTATGGTACAGAGGCCAGTGAGAAGTGCACTGACGGACCGCTGTGGGTACTGCCCATGAGATGCCCGAGATCCCTGTTCTCGCCCCATCCATATTTTGTTTCAGCATATTTGGCTTACTTAACACATAAAGAGCATTTTGAGCTTTTCGGCACGCACAGGTTGATACATAACACTAACTAAATGCTGTATTAAAATACATTGAGAAGTATAAAATAAAGATTTAAAAGAGAATTCCGGGATGCAAAAATTGTCATTCAGACTAGCAGTAAAAAAAACAAGGAGATACATACCTGCCATCGCTCCTCCGGTATCTCCGGTAACCCGCTCTGGCCTCTGCCACGATCCTCTTCCTAGTTGTCGGTGGTCAGTGCGTCATACTGCACTCAGCCAATCACCGGCCACAGTGAAGTCCCGCCTTGGCCGGCCATAGGCTGAGCGGCAGTGGGTGTTTTTAGGCCCCGGCACCCCAAATGAATTCTGAATGACAATTTTTGCATCCCAGAGTACTCCTTTAAAATAAACTATAGAAGGCCCAATTTACTGTGACACCCAAGCAATAGACATTGATATCGCTTCACGAAGAAAAACCAGTCAGCAGTGAAAAATAACACCCTGACAACATATAAATCCGAGCTGTGATCGATATGACCCAGTTATCCATTAGGAAGTAATACAATGTTTGTACTGTCCCAGTCCTATGTAAATGACTTGGAGTGTTAGTACCCAGGTAGCTGTGTGAAAGAAGGGCCCATAAATCTCCACAGTCAGATGCATTAAATCAACCGTAATGTCCCGTGGAAGGAGGCAGTAATAAAACCATCAGCCATCCCCCTGTCTGCACACTGAGTTAATGCATCATATGGCAGTCGAGCGGCTTCGCTGTGTCTTGCTCATCTTCCAGTTTGGTGGCAGCTGATCATTTATTTACAGTACAACAAGCCATTTCTTTCCTTTAAGTAGTTAAAGAGTCACAGGGGAAGGTAGAAGATTGCCACCCAACAGGACAAAGACAGGCTCAGGCAACCACAAGACTGTACATGCATATGGTGTGAACTGTATGGGAAACTGGTGACTGAACAAACAAATAAATGCTTTATCAATGACAGTAATAGATTAGTGCGGGTCACAATTGCACCAGACTGTGCTGACAAACCTTATATAAATATAGTTACATAGTATCAACCCATAACTCACAGCACTCTGGGGTCAGCATAGGACTCTAGTGTCAGTACAGCACTCTAGTTTCAGTACAGCACTCTATTGTCAGTACATCACTCTAGTGTCAGTACAGCACTCTATTGTCAGTACAGCACTCTGGGGTCAGCATAGGACTCTAGTGTCAGTATAGCACTCTATTGTCAGTACATCACTCTAGTGTCAGTACAGCACTCTATTGTCAGTACAGCACTCTATTGTCAGTACGGCACTCTAGTGTCAGCATAGGACTCTAGTGTCAGTACAGCACTCTGGGGTCAGCATAGGACTCTATTGTCAGTACAGCACTCTATTGTCAGTACAGCACTCTAATGTCAGCATAGGACTCTAGTGTCAGTACATCATTCTAGTGTCAGCACGGCACTCTATTGTCAGCACAGCACTCTAGTATCAATACAACACTCTAGTGTCATCACAGCACTCTAGAGTCAGTACATCACTCTAGTGTCAGCACAGCACTCTGGTGTCAGCACATCACTCTAGTGTCAATACAACACTCTAGTGTCAGCACAGCACTCTAGTGTCAGCACAGCACTCTGGTGTCAGCACATCACTCTGGTGTCAGCACTAGTGTTGCTCGTAAATATTTGCAATGCAAATTTTCTTCGCGAATATTCGCGAATATAGCACTATATATTCGCAATTACGAATATTCGTTTTATTTTATTTTATTTTTTTCACAGTTCACATCACAGTGATCTTCCCTCTCTGCTTCCAGCTTGTGTGGTGCAAAGAAGGCTCTAATACTACTGAGATTGGCGTGCGGATTTTTGCATATGCGAAAATTAGCATATGCTAATTTTCATATATGCAAATCTTCGCTTATGCTAATTTTTGTATATGGTAATTTTTGTATATGCAATTTTTTGCATATGCGACTTTTCGCATATGCAAATTTTCGCATATGCAAATTTTCGCATATGCGAAAATAAAACACAAATATTACGAATATGCAAATTTAGCGAATATATGACAAATATTCGTCCATATATTCACGAAATATCGCGAATTCGAATATGGCCTATGCCGCTCAACACTAGTCAGCACAGCACTTTATTGTCAGCACAGCACTCTGGTGTCAGCACAGCACACTAATGTCAGCACAGCACTCTGGTGTTAACACAGCACTCTAATGTCACCCATGATTTGTTGATCGCTTCTCGGCCTTTTGGCTAAGATCAAGTGTAGTATCTGTTCTTATCAGTTTTTCATGCCGGTGGGCGGTAATGCCGGTATGAGGCTGGTGGGGATGGGTGCTGCATGGAGGGTGCAGGTGTACCAGGGCTTTCCGGGGATGGTTCTGAGGAATCAGCTCGACGGCTGCACCGATGTGACCTGTTCCCTCCGGGTCTCGCCACGAGGCTGAGAGGGTCTAGAGCCGAGGTACTTTTGTGCCTCGGGGAGTGGTGACCCCGAGCTGCCGAAACTCACTGGGAATACTGGCTCACTGAGTTGAAGCACGGGCACCATAATCTCTTCACCTTGTGGCACTCCCCTCTTGATTCCCGGCCTTCTGGCTAGGATCAGAGACAGTTTTATAGATCCGGGCAGTATATCTGCACACATTCACTTATTTATTTCTTTTTGTCTCACTGTGTCGCTTTTTGCGTGTTGTGTGTCGTCAGGATGCGGTAGCCCTTCTGGGTGTCCCTCCTGGCGGTCTAGGGGAGGTGTGTGTGGCCATTAGGTTCCGCACCTCCCTGCAAACACCCCGGGTACTCCTGCTCTGGCAGGGTACCTACCGTTATCGGCTCTGCGGGCAGATACCTTGGCTAACGCCAAGGGGGATGCCGGGAGCATTTGTGGTCCCCTAGTAGCTTTGGTGAAAAGGGACATCGAACCTGGAACCTCGCAGGTACCTTTTGGTCCGAAGGGTAAGGTTTATTGGGGGGCCTCTCTCCTATCGGAGAAGGGCTTGCGATAGACCGCATCCTTTGTGCACGTTTTTTTTTTTGTGTAACACGTTTGCACTTTTTCTTGCACTTTGGGTGATTCAAGAGCACATTCCTCGGCTTTATAAAAAAAAAATGATTTGTTGACTGCTCAACCTGCCCCTTTCCCTACACCATACATTACTGGCAAGGGTGAAATCAGTTTTTGAAAGATCTTAGTATTGCTGTGGAGAAACATTGCTCTATGGTGTCCAGCTGTCATGGACAGACTTTTGGCTTGCGGATGTAGAATTATTTATAAATCTGTATTTCTGGTGCAATGTAAAAAGGAAGGAACAGAATGTAAACTCCTAATCACTAGACATAAAATGTTATTAGTAAACATATTGGTAACAGCTAAAGGGGTTTATTGGGGCTTTTATACTAGTTGATCAATATCAGATTGGTGGGGGTTTGGCTGCCGATGCCCCCCCCCCCCACACTTGTCAGCTGACTAAAAGGGCAATGAGCTTTGCGTCCCTCCTTATTGCTTACCAAACCCAGCGCCATAAACATATTGTAACAGATTTTTTTATGCTGATGAAGAATTTTTATGAGGTTGTACAGGACAAGAACCCCATTGCGACTATTCATTCAGTGGTGCCACAATTGTCCTGAGGTTGTGGGTAGTATTGCCATCTGGTCCATTCACTTCAATGGAGCTACACCTATGGACAGATGGAACGTTGTTGTGGAAGTAACTCTTATCCAATTTCTTTTAAAATTTACAGAGTCACTCTGAATGGAAAACCCAGTAAATGAAATGCAGAGCCCCAGTACCTGCCTACATGCTGCTATATAAGTTGTAGTGCAGCTGTGGGTTGTCTCCTATCAGTTTAATACTGTCTGAGTGTCGTGAGTTACACATGCAGAACATGTACTGTATTGCTTCACGCTGCTTTATATGAGGTATAAAGTTTTGTAATGGTTTACTTATTCTTTGTTTCACCTATGGGTAGATTTATGTACTGCAATGCAAAAGTGTATGACAAGCTGGTCACATGACCTACACAAGTTTATCTTGCCAAAGCTCTGCCAGATAATCCTAATCCTGCTTTCCAATTCCTCAGCTCTTGGTCATTAATACTCAACATCAGCATTGTGTGGGGTTGACATACTCAAGAACCAAGAACTGTCTTCAGTCTACACTGAAAATATATTGACTCTAGTCCTGTATTAATAATCCAAGAGGGAGATTCTCTGCAAGTCAGAAGAGAAAGTAGCTGAACAAGTGTTCTTCTGCATCCACTGAACTCTTTGTGGGCCTCCAGCCAGAGCCACTGCAATGTAACTTACAAGCCGTTACCTTTTCTGCCCGACACCCTACGATAGGGTATTGTAACGCAAGTAACCATGAGTTGTAAAGCCTTTAAAATAATAACTACTGTGAGCCAAACTGTGAAGACTCCTCTCAGTAGTGTCTAACCTCCGGGACTGAGCATTTTAAAGGAACATCAAATGTGCTTCAAGTGTTTCTAAGTACTACATAAATCCTGCCACATCAGAGGCTGCCCTATGCGCCCTAAATAAAATATACACCAGCTCAGAGCTGGCATAGATTTCAACTTCAGTTCACACCAGGCACAAACCAATAGGAATACCCAACTTAAACCCAGGGAGGAGCACAAATAGACCAAGAAATATACACTTGGGAGAAACTATTCATGTTCCCCAAATGTAATCCTCAACTAACAGGTAGTTAGAGGGTGCCCATGCCCCCTCCATGCGAAGCTGTACTTCTCCACTGCAAGCCAAACACACTTGGCGAGCACAGCGTAGAAGGTGATAAATTTTGTGCAAACCATGTCATTTACACAAAAATGTTTAACTTTTTGATGATCTGCGGTAGGCACAGGTTTGGTAAGTGTTTCTAAATCACTCTTACTAAGAAAGCTAATAAGGGGATTGTTGCTCTTAACTATGTAAAGTAAGTGTGGTGAGGGTGTGATGAGGGCAAATGGAATTACCCTAGGGGCAGATGGCATTAACCCGTTGTGTTTGTGACGTCAGGGCGTGGTTTATCCTCTACACCACCCAAAGTTATTCCGCTGGATCCTGGGCTAGGCACGGAGGGCAAATAATGACTCCGATGCCAAGTTACGAAACAACGGCAGCTTTACTGAGTCAGACAGATGTAACAGTCTATACAGGTTGGCTAGGCCCAAGGAGGTGACCAGTGACTTCAGAGACCACGGGGCTTGCTGGGACTTATGGTGGACTTGGACAATTTGATGCAGGGCCATGCTGACTTGAGACAGATTGACTTGGACTGACTTGATTAAGACTGACTATGATAGACTTTACCCCGTTTGTAGCTTACCATGTTTTGACTTGGACCCGGGGGGTAGTGGACTTGTGGATCCGTGGCTGCGTGGTAGACTTTAGGCCTCTTTAGGACACCAGACACTCTCTCCAGACATGACCTCACTGCAACTCAGCTAAGCAGGAAAAGAGAAAGAGGAAGCTCCACCCAGGGCTTATATGGGGGAGACTTTGGAGGGGTCACATAGGTCATCCTGTAGGTCACATGGTCACTGGTACCTTCCCTAGTTAAAATCACAAGACAACAATACTTAAAGGCATAGAACAAATTATGTGCATTGCATTGGATAACACATACAATATTTAACTATTCAGAACACACAGGTGAAGGGGAGGCCCAGGGGTCACGTAATGGAGTTTGTCTGACAGGGCAGCAATGGTACAGGGGTGCAACTCCTGTACTGGACCACCACATAAGTAAAGCTTTGTTCCTTGTTCCAAGTGTACACCTGTGTTGGGCCCACTTCCTTTGTGCCTAACCTCATGGGCACACCGGCACCCAGCTACTTCCACTACTGAGTGCCCCAGGGTCAAAGACTTCCCTTCCATGTGCAAACCCCCATTACAAAGATGCTGAGACCACAGGAGGATATTCAGGGTCCAGTCAGGTCCTTAAAGGGGTGTTCCAGTGGAAAACATTTTAATATCAACTGGCCTCAGAAAGTTTGTGCATTACTTCTATTAAAACATCATAATCCTTCCAGTACTTATCAGCTGCTGTATGCTCCAGAGGAAGTTGTGTTATTCTTTTCTGTCTGACCACAGTGCTCTCTGCTGCCATCTCTGTTTGTATCAGGAACTGTCCAGAGCAGGAGCAAATCCTCATAGCTATCCTCTCCTGTTCTGGACAGTTTCTGACATGGACAGAGGTGGCAGCAGAGACTGAAAATAACTTCGCAACTTCCTGTGGAGCATACAGCAGCTGATAAGTACTGGAAGGATTAAGATTTTTTTTATTAGATGTAATTTACAAATCTGTTTAACTTTCTGACACCTGTTGATTTAAAAAATATATATATGTATTGTTTTCCACCGGAGTACCTTTTTAAGGTAGATACAATAGACTGCTAAAGGAGTACTACTACTTCTCTAAGGTGGCCCTGCACTAATACTCTCATGCTCCCCAAGGGCACCACACAATTTTGTCATGGTTTTCTTTTTGCCGGTATGCTACATGTACTTCTTATACAACTAGAAACTTTGTGGCAAAGAAGATGCTTTCTAAAAGGGATCAATAAACAGAAAAAGCAGCTTCAGAAAAATCTATGTAGGCATTTAATTCATCCGAGTCAACAAGCCGGGCTGATGTGTTCACTGAGTCGCGGAAGAACGAATTAAACTTCTGGGTGATTCTGAACAAACTTTACTTTCTGCTTCAACTATGGTTTAGTTCGGAAATGTACCCAGTCATTTCCTAATGATACCCTGTCACCCGCACATAGCATGGCACATTACAGATACTTGAGGCCCAATTTGGTGATTCAGCCCCCCCTTCACATATGTCTGTCAACCGGCGGCGTTTCCCTCCAGAGCTATGGAAAATGCACTGGAGGGAAACAGATGATAGAACAGATCCCGTTCATTTCAAATGAACAGTTCACGTTCATCCGGTATCCCAAGTTGGACGCTGGATGGTTGGACACGCAGTATCTTGCTGTTGCTGGACAACTGGTGCATTTTTGTCATTAGCTGGGGCATCAGTTGTGGTGAGTTTTAAGCTGGGTTTACTAGGCCGGACATATGCTTAAAGGAGTATTCTGGCTTTGTACATCTTATCCCCTATCCAAAAGGGATAGGATGTATGATCGCGGGGTCCTGCCACTGGGGACCCCCGTGATCTCAGTGCAGCCCCCGGCATTGTGTGCTGGGTGCTGCCTCCGAGACAGGGACGTAACATCACGGCCACACCCCCTCCATCTATGTCTATGGGAGGGGGTGTGACGGCCGCCACGCCCCCTTCCATAGACATGGATGGAGGGGGCGTGGCATGGCATCAAGTCCCCGTGTCGGAGGCATCGCCCAGCACAGAATGCTGGGGGCTGCACTGAGATCGCGGGAGTCAACAGTGGGGGACCCCTACGATCATACATCGTATCGTAAGATCTATAAAGCCGGAATACCCCTTTAAACAGCACTGACCCACAATTGCAGAGGCTCTGATATGAAAAAAATAGAAGGACCTCAAAATAATTATTCCCTCGTTGAGGTGTCATAGTTTTAGATTTTTTTACGGTAAATCATTCCAGCATATCCAGCCAATGCTTCTATAACCATCGCAAAATTATATGGATAGGGGACAACAAGCTGATCGGTGCAGGTCTGACTGCTGGGACCCCTACTGACTAGAGCAACAAAATATGTCACCTGAATGAATACGTAGCCAGTGCTCCATTAATTCTATGCAGTCAATGTCCACTTTATTAGGTACACCTTGATGTTACCAAGTTGGACCCCCTTTTATCTTAATTTTTTGTGTCATACTTTCTCCTCAGGGATTTTGGTCCATATGGACATGATGACATCACACAGTTCCTCCATATGGACATGATGACATCACACAGTTCCTCCATATGGACATGATGACATCACACAGTTCCTCCATATGGACATGATGACATCACACAGTTTCTCCATATGGACATGATGACATCACACAGTTCCACCATATGGACATGATGACATCACACAGTTCCTCCATATGGACATGATGACATCACACAGTTCCTCCATATGGACATGATGACATCACACAGTTCCTCCATATGGACATCATGACATCACACATTTCCTCCATATGGACATCATGACATCACACAGTTCCTCCATATGGACATGATGACATCACACAGTTCCTCCATATGGACATGATGACATCACACAGTTCCTCCATATGGACATGATGACATCACACAGTTCCTCCATATGGACATGATGACATCACACAGTTCCTCCATATGGACATGATGACATCACACAGTTCCTCCATATAGACATGATGACATCACACAGTTCCTCCATATGGACATGATGACATCACACAGTTCTTCCATATGGACATGATGACATCACACAATTCCTCCATATGGACATGATGACATCTCACAGTTCTTCCATATGGACATGATAACATCACACAGTTCCTCCATATGGACATGATGACATCACACAGTTCCACCATATGGACATTATGACATCACACAGTTCCACCATATGAACATGATGACATCACACAGTTCTTCCATATGGACATGATGACATCACACAGTTCCTCTATATGGACATGATGACATCACACAGTTCCACCATAGGGACATGATGACATCATACAGTTCCAATATAGGGGCATGATGACATGAATTGAGACTCATCACGAGAAAAACTAGACCACAGCAGGGACTGGGCCGAGATTCAGACAGGCCAACTAGAATACCAAGGGGTCCTCTGGTGAGCCAAGGTTCTAACACAATAAAGGACCCCAAACAATGGCATAAACAGAAGAAAAGGGGGCCCCATAGCAAAAATGAAAATGGGCCCCCTATTATGGCGCTGGGAGAGAAGGGTCTGGTGTTAACGCCCTATTGCTTTGCATGATTTTTAGATCAGTAGACCAACCAAGCCATGGCCCCTTTCTTCACATAGCAGGCCATGGTCTGTCTCAATGCTTTGTATGCCGTTGGCCCCAAAGGTCTAACAGAAGATACAATTTGAAGAGGCAGCTGTCCAATAAGAAGAGATCTTTAACACTTGCCATCATTTTTAAGCTTTATAGAAACATACAAAGCTATAAAAATGCTTAATCCCGCAGAGTATATGTGCTGCCACTGGCCAACAGCCTTTTCGCATGCACATAGGCTTCCTCGAGGCTCTGCACATGAAATAGCTCTTGGCCAGTGGGTACATATACTCTCTCAGGAATAATGCATTTTTATAGATTAAATTTATAAAGCCTGGAAAAGATAGTGAGTGCTGGAGCCCTCTTCCTTTTGGGCTATTGAGGTATTGCTTCTATCTGTAGTTGTGAGCACCACCTGTTACAATGTAATTATGGAGGGCTGACAGCAAGTGGATGCCGAGTGATTCAGATACAGCGTGTGGCTTGAAAAAGGGGCAGCAGTGCCAGTGTGCACGTCTACTGTGGACAATTTGAAGCTGGTTTGGAGCCAGTCACTTGCTGCCAGGGACATTTTTATTGGTTTTATTCAAAAATAACTATAATTTATAAATTTATGATATGATCTGTGTATGCAATGAGAACTGTATGATTTAAGATGGAAGTAAAAGTCACATGAATCACCGATTACTACCTGAAAGCATAGGTCCTAACTGCACATCAATAACCAACAACATTTATTGCTGGACAGATTATCATAAAAAGGTCACATAAATAATCTTTACTCATTCATATGTTAAAGAAGAGCAATAAAACCAATTAAAAAGGAAGGCTACAAAACACCAGAGAAAGTTTAAAGGAGTATTCCGGCGCGCACTTTTCTCATTTTATCCATTCCGGGCTGCAAAATAAAAGAAAACAAACTTTCTCTTACCTGCCAACGAGCCCCTGGAGCTCCGGTACACTCCAGTACAGGTGTTCGGTCCCCGGGCTGTATTCTTCTTACTTCCTGTTAGCCCGACACGGAGCTTCAGCCTATCACCAGCCAAGGCGGGACATCGCTGCGGCCGGTGATAGGCTGAAGCTCCGTGTGACGTGCCGGGCTAACAGGAAGTAAGAAGAATACAGCCCGGGGACCGAACACCTGTACCGGAGTGTACCGGAGCTCCGGGGGCTTGTTGGCAGGTAAGAGAAAGTTTGTTTTCTTTTATTTTGCAGCCCGGACAGGATAAAATGAGAAAAATGCGAGCCGGACTACTCCTTTAAGTTTAAGTAGATGGTATAACTAGGTACACAAGTTCAACTATAAAAGGATGCAACATGGCACAGGGACAATAGCAAGGGGGCATCCTCCACATCTTGAGGAAAGAAGGTTTCTGCACCAGCACAGACGGGGGTTCTTTACTGTAAGAGCAGTGAGACTATGGAACTCTCTGCCTGAGGAGGTGGTCATGGTAAACTCTGTTCAAGAGTTCAAAAGGTGTCTGGATGCATTTCTGGAAAGTAATAACATTACAGGTTATGGATTTATAGGGACAGAACGTTTATGCAGGGATTTATTCTGATGTCATATTTGGAGTCGGAAAGGAATTTTTACCTCTAGTAATATTTTTTTTTTTTTTGCCTTCCTCTGTATCAACTCAGTAGGGACTCATTAGAGATGTAGGTTGAACTTGATGGACTCTGGTCTTTTTTCAACCTCATTAATTATGTTACTACACCGCTAAAAAAACAATACAGGAATATGGGTGCACTACTGTGGTAGATGTATATAATGACATTGGCTAATCCCTCAACACTGATGTTAAAATTGAGACATTCGCCAGTGTATCCTTATATGAAGGACACACCAGAGCCCGCACACCAACGCCAAGGTTTCTCAAGATGGTGCGAGACCTACGCTAATCCTACCTGTGCTTGATAAGCAAAACAGGGGCCAGTGGGCAATTACAGCAGCATTCGGTCGACTCACAACTTCCTCCCAGATACCCTCCAGCGTGACTGAGCACACATGCAATGGGAGGAGGGAGGCAAGCTGCAAGCCCCACCTGAGTTGGCTAATATGGGTGCCTGGCCTCACAGGTGCTACCTTAATGCTGCCTTGAAGATATTCAAGGCGCATTAATTTTGGAGTTTACACACCTCCAAGTACACCGCTAAAAAAAAAATAAAAGGAACACTTAAACAACACAATGTAACTCCAAGTCAATGACACTTCTGTGAAATCACACGTCCACTCAGGAAGCAACACTGATTGACAATCAATTTCACATGCTGTTGTGCAAATGGAACAGACAACAGGTGGAAATTATAGGCAATTAGCAAGACACCCCCAATAAAGGAGTGATTGGCAAATTCGTCACTGGCGCCCTGTGCTCCTCACAGATGAAAGCAGGTTCACACGGAGCACATGTGACAGACGTGACAGAGTCTGGAGATGCCGTGGAGAAAGTTCTGCTGCCTGCAACATCCTCCAGCATGACCGGTTTGGCGGTGGGTCAGTAATGGTGTGGGGTGGCATTTCTTTGTGGGCCACACAGCCCTCCATGTGCATGCCAGAGGTAGCCTGACTGCCATTAGGTACCGAGATGAGATCTCAGACCCCTTGTGAGACCATATGCTGGTGCGGTTGGCCCTGGGTTCCTCCTAAAGCAAGACAATGCTAGACCTCATGTGGCTGGAGTGTGCCAGCAGTTCCTGCAAGAGGAAGGCATTGATGCTATGGACTGGCCCACCTGTTCCCCAGACCTGAATCCGATTGAGCACATCTGGGACATCATGTCTCGCTCCATCCACTAACGCCACGTTGCACCACAGACTGTCCAGGAGTTGTAAGATGCTTTAGTCCAGGTCTGGGAGGACATCCCTCAGGAGACCATCCACCACCTCATCAGGAGCATGCCCAGGCGTTGTAGGGAGGTCATACGGGCACGTGGAGGCCACACACACTACTGAGCCTCATTTTGACTTGTTTTAAGGACATTACATCAAAGTTGGATCAGCCTGTAGGGTGGTTTTCCACTTTGATTTTGAGTGTGACTCCATATCCAGATCTCCATGGGTTGATAAAAATCGATTTCCATTGATAATTTTTGTGTGATTTTGTTGTCAGCACGTTCAACTATGTAAAGACGAAAGTATTTCATACGATTAGTTCATTCATTCAAATCTAGGATGTGTTATCTTAGTTTTCCCTTTATTTTTTTGAGCAGTGTATGTTACCATATTATACAACCCGAGGTATGGTCGCTGGTTCCTGGGCCAGGCACGGCGCAAATAATCACTCAAGGTTACGGAAAAACGGCAGCTTTACTGAGGCAGACAGATGTTAAAGTCTTTACAGCTCAGTTTAGGCACAAGGAGGTGACCAGTGGACTTTAGGAGACTTGTGGGCTCGCTGGGACTTGGCCTCTCTCAGGAACACCAGACACTCTCAGGTCTTCACTTAACTGCACTTCAGACTCATCTCAGAACTGAACTAAGTTGACTCCTCCCTGCTATATAACAGAGTAATTTTGAGGGGTCCCATAGGTCACGACCAAGTCACCTAGTCACTGGCACCTTCCTTGGTTACACCGACTTAGCAACAACACTTAAAGGCACATTAACCCCTCAAGGACCTATGACGTACCGTTACATCATGAGTCTGCTCCGGTTCTGTAACGCGGGGCCACGGCGGGTCGGGCCCGGCTAATAGTGGCTAATAGCCTGCGGCACGGATCGTGGTGCTGCGCGCTTTTAACAACTTTGAACGCCGCATCTAAAGTGAAAGTAAATCAATGCTGGTTAGCTCAGGGGGCTGTTCGGGATGTCCGCGGAGACAGCAGGAGGGCCCCTTACCTTGCCTCCTGTTGTCCGATCACCGAATGACTGCTCAGTGCTTGAGATCCAGGCATGTGCAGTCAAATGGCAGAATCATCGATCAATGGTTTCCTATGAGAAACCATTGATCAATGCAAAAGATCAGTGTGTGCAGTGCTATAGCCCCCTATGGGAGCTATAACATTGCAAAAAAAAGTGGAAAAAAAAAGTGAATAAAGATCATTTAAAGGGTAGCTCCCACCATCCTATTTTTTTTTTGCTAGCCCGTTCCCACCACCCCGCCCGCCGCTACGGCACTAGCCCGTTCACTCCTCCCCCCCCCCCCCCCGCCCCGCATACCCCGTTCCCTCATTACACTTGCAGCTACTGCAGAGTCCGGCAGCGGGCGTGCAGGGACAGCGGCGGCAATGAGGCGGCGGCGATGTGCTGGAGGAGTGGCCTCCCAGCCAGTGGCCGGGGAGCCAATGCGCTCGCTCCCGCCTGTCTGATTGACAGGCAGGGAGCGAGTGCAGCCTAATTGAAAAAGGACTGATTGCCACTCCAAAATCAGTCCTTTTTCAGTAGCCGGTTTTTAAATGTAAATTAAACCTTTTTAATGAAAAAAAAAATAATAAAAGTATATTAGAGATATGTTGTAGTACATAAATACTACAGCATATCAAAAAATAAAGTTGGTGACAGTGCCCATTTAACCCCTTCCCTAATGAAAGTTTCAATCACCCCCATTTTCCCATAAAAAAAACAGTGTAAATAAAAATAAACATATGTGGTATCGCCACGTGCGGGAATGTCCGAATTATAAAAATATATCGTTAATTAAACTGCACGGTCAATCGCGTAAGGCGCAAATAAATTCCAAATTCCTATATAGCGTATTTTTGGTCACTTTTTATATCATGAAAAAATGAATTAAAAGCGATCAATAAGTCATATCAATACAAAAATGGTACCGCTAAATACCTCAGATCATGGCGCAAAAAATTAGCCCTCATATTGCCCCATATGTGGAAAAATTAAAAAGGGGTCAGAAGATGACAATTTTAAACGTATAAATTTTCCTGCTTGTAGTTATGATTTTTCCCAGAAGTACGACAAAAGCAAACCTAAATAAGTAGGGTATCATTTTAATCGTATGGACCTACAGAATACAGAGAAGGTGTCATTTTTACCAAAAAATGTACTGTGTATAAACGGAAGCACCCAAAAGTTACAAAATGGCGGGTTTTTTTCAATTTTGTTTCACAATGATTTTTTATTCCATTTTGCCGTAGATTTTTGGGTAAAATGACTGATGTCATTACAAAGTAGAATTGGTGGTGCAAAAAAAATAAGCAATCATATGGATTTTTAAGTGCAAAATTGAAAGAGTTATGATTTTTTAAAGGTAAGGAGGAAAAAACGCCAAAACGGAAAAACCCCCGGGTCCTTAAAGGGTTAACATGAATAAAGTACATTAACTCTTTATACAATAAAAGGGATGAGAAGAGTTCTGAGGAGTGTGGGGGACAGGGGACTAGGACTGAGTCCACCTGATAGGACCAATAGTGTACAGAAGGACCACTTCTGTACTGGGCCACCACAGCTGTATACGTCATACCTCCCCCACCCCAAAGGAGTTAACTAGTTCTGCAGTGATGCACTCTGGCTGTGTTCTCTGTATCCAAAACTGACTCTACCTATAGGCAAAATATGCAGCTGCCTAAAGCACCTTCACAATACACTTAGCCAGCATCCGAAGTCCCAACCACCCGCTCACAGTCAGCTGAGCCAGCAGCAACCCCACCCCCATACGGTAACACTGTCATGGGCATTCTTCAGCCTGTCAGAGAAGTGCAGCACTGTAGTGCTCCTCTCTGAGTCACAGGCACAATCACCTAGGTCAGGTCCAGCATCCTGACAGCACGCCCAACGGCTACCCAACAACAGTGTGTCATCCCAGAAGTAAGGTGATTACATGAGGATTAGGTTTGTTACAGTGTATCATTCCAGTAGCAAGGGTATTACATGAGGAAGAGGTTTGTTACAGTGTGTCACCCCAGTAGTAAGGTGATTACATGAGGAGGAGGTTTGTTACAGTGTGTCACCCCAGTAGTAAGGTTATTACATGAAGATGGGGTTTCTTAAAGTGTGTCACCCCAGTAGTAAGGTGATTACATGAGGAGGAGGTTTGTTACAGTGTGTCACCCCAATAGTAAGGTGATTACATGATTGGAGGAGGTTTGTTACAGTGTGTCACCCCAGTAGTAAGGTGATTACATGATTGTAGGAGGTTTGTTACAGTGTGTCACCCCAGTAGTAAGGTGATTACATGAGGAGGAGGTTTGTTACAATGTGTCACCTCAGTAGTAAGGTAATTATATGAGGAGGAGGTTTGTTACAGTGTGTCACCCCAGTAGTAAGGAGATTACATGAGGAGAAGGTTTGTTACAGTGTGTCACCCCAGTAGTAAGGAGATTACATGATGAGGAGGTTTGTTACAGTGTGTCACCCCAGTAGTAAGGTGATTACATGAGGATTAGGTTTGTTACAGTGTATCACTCCAGTAGCAAGGGTGTTACATGAGGAAGAGGTTTGTTACAGTGTGTCACCCCAGTAGTAAGGTGATTACATGAGGAGGAGGTTTGTTACAGTGTGTCATCCCAGTAGTAAGGAGATTACATGAGGTGGGGGTTTGTTACAGTGTGTCACCCCAGTAGTAAGGTGATTACATGAGGAGGAGGTTTGTTACAGTGTGTCACCCCAGTAGTAAGGTTATTACATGAAGATGGGGTTTCTTAAAGTTTGTCACCCCAGTAGTAAGGTGATTACATGAGGAGGAGGTTTGTTACAGTGTTTCACCCCAGTAGTAAGGTGATTACATGAGGAGGAGGTTTGTTACAGTGTGTCACCCCAGTAGTAAGGTGATTACATGATTGGAGGAGGTTTTTTACAGTGTGTCACCCCAGTAGTAAGGTGATTAGATGAGGAGGAGGTTTGTTACAGTGTGTCACCTCAGTAGTAAGGTAATTATATGAGGAGGAGGTTTGTTACAGTGTGTCACCCCAGTAGTAAGGTGATTACATGAGGAGGAGGTTTGTTACAGTGTGTCACCCCAGTAGTAAGGTGATTACATGAGGAGGAGGTTTGTTACAGTGTGTCACCCCAGTAGTAAGGAGATTACATGAGGAGGAGGTTTCCTTACAGTGTGTCACCCCAGTAGTAAGACGAGGCATGTCAAAAGGCGGAGCCAATGGGCAGAGTCAAGGGGCGGCACAATTAGGCTGGGGTGGCAAAGATCCTTGCACCAGCCCTGCCTGTATCTGACCTAAGGTACCCTGAAGGAAGTGAAAAACTGGCACAGAGTAAAAAAAATTGTTGTTTCCACACAAATGGAATAACGTCAGAAAAAAAAACCCGGCAATAAACAAACATGATATACAAATACGATATGCAAATACAATATAGGAATACGATATACAGATATGATATACGAATACAATATGCGAACAATATACAAATACGATATACAAATATAATATACAAATTTGATATAGGAATACAATACACAAATACGATATACAGATACAATATAAGGATACAATTTCTTAAAATCTCTGGTGCTGTGACACGCTGTACATTTCCCTCATCTGAATCCACTGCGTAAAATTATGCAGCGTATTCAACCTGCATGAAAGCACCTCATACAGTCTTTCGGGCAGATTTATCAAAACCTGTCCAGAGGAAAAGTTGACCAGTTGCCCATAGCAACCAATCAGACTGATTCTTTCATTTTCAAAGAGGGCCTCTGGAAAAGGAAAGAAGCGATCTGATCCAGTAACGATAGGTGCATGAAATGACTGAAGGTCCACAAGGAGATTGAACTTGAACTTGAACAACTTTACTTAAGTGCTTTCAGTATCCAAGGCACAGTAACAGTCTCATATAAACAGTCCTTAAATCGCTTAGTGACTGACAGTTGTTGCGGACCTTGCTATTTAAACAGTCTCCGAATTTAGGGTAGATATTTGCAGATCCGTCCGGATTTAGGGGTATTATTAGGTCCGGTGATGCTGCAGAGTGTCTGGGAATTGATACACTCTATATTTTGAATGATCCGGCCGTTGCCACAAGGCTCGGGCCTAACTTACTGCGCTGGCTGCGGTACAGGTCCTTCTCGTTTGACAGCCCAGGAACAAGAGAGCGAGAAGATGGCGGCCGCTCCCTTATATGGGCAGGGGGCGGGGCGAATCCGATCGGTCCGAACATCTGTCACTCACCATTACAGAGAGTAATGGGATTGCTTTAGTCACAGGGCCTCCAAAGGTCCTTAAGAAGAAACCATAGAGTTTACCTAGTCACGTGACCCGCAGGTCCTGCAACGCTATAGAACTGGTAATTAACAATTTATTTACATCTATATTACCATATTTACATTAACCTTGAATAAATTACTGGTCTATGAGCTGGAATAGAGGCGACAAGGGGTAGACTACATTACAGGGATCCCTACGTCCTAGGGACTCTGGCTATGGGGACCCACAGATACATAGGTACCGTATAAGATGCGGTACCGGGACACCACATTAGCACTTGGAAGCTCTCATTATATGTATAGACGTCTCCCTCATTCTCGCCGTGTGATTTTCTAGGCCTCCATTGACCATATATTCTTCAAAGAGCAGTGTGCAGGGGGGGGGGGGGGGGGACAAGGGAGGGGGCACCCATAAATAAAGGCAGGGAACGTGGCTTTGATGAGATATCGATTGATTGAGAAGTGGAAGGGGGTCGGCCCAAGATACTGCAGGTGAACGAGAACAACAGCTTGGAGCATTACTTCATCCACCTCACAATTAAATTATCACTGCCATTATACGGCTTTAACCCTTTCCTGCCGCCGCCAGAGAGCCCACTGCACCATGAGACTCTATTAGGAAACATCCTATAGAACAATACCTTAATGCCTCGGCTTTATAGAACCTTTGCGTATATATTAGGGCATTGCATTTTCTTGTGTTTTTTAGTATTTGGGGTGCGTTCACATGTAATATATTTGGTTCGGATTTTATGTGGTAGATCTTGTCATTGATTTACCAGCATAAAATCTACAGGGTAAAAATATGCAGCAAACATAGTGCAGGTAAACGTACCCTGCATAAGGGCTCGTTCACACGGGCAGAGCCACAGTGTATTTTACGCTGCGGATCCGCTGACGATGGACCCCTACAGTGTATCTCAGATGTGCCTGCTCGGAGTGTCAATCCGCCGCTGCGAGCAGACACACTGCTGCGATGTTCGCACACATCGCGGCCGCTCCCCCTGCTCCCTGAGCTAGGCCGAGAGCAGCGGATTGCCACTCCGAGCAGGCACATCTGAGGTACACTGTAGCGTAAAATACGCTGTGGATCTGCCCGTGTGCCTTCCTTGGCACCTACAAAGAATCCGCAAAAAATTTAGGGTTATCAATGAAGAGAGGTGAAGGGTTAAAGGGGTTATCCAGAATTAGAAAAACAACACTGATTTCTAAAAAAAAAAAAAAACAGCCCCACTCTTGTACACAGGTTGTGAGTGGTATTGCACCTCAGTTTCATTGAGGTGAATGGAGCCAAGTTGTAATACCGCACACAACCTGAGGACAGGTGTGGCGCTGTTTATGGAAGAAATTAGCTCAGTTTTTCTATTCCTGGATAATCCCTTTAGGCTATGTTCACCCGGCGGAATTTCCGCAATTCCGTACAAATTTCGCTCAGTAAAGCTTGCTGAATGGAATTGCGGAATTCCGCCTGAATACCACTGGACTTTCTGTGTTTTCAGAACACATTGACTTTGATTCTGCAAAATATAAGACTGGTCCAATATTTTTGCAGAAACGTGAAAGGGGAATTTCTGCGAATTCCACGGAAGTGAATGTACAGGAAATTACGACAGAAATGTGGCAACATGTGGCGAAATCCTTCTGTGGAATTCTGCACGGAAAATCCACCAGGTGTCTGTTACCATCAGGAAACTCCTGTCTAACCAGTTCAGGGCTATTCTGCTACTACCACATTGAGTTTACTGCCTACCACCGCCTTCGGATGTCCGGGCTTGCTGGGAGTTGTAGTTTTGCAACCTCTGGAGGCACCCTGGTTGGGAAACATTGGGCCACCATTATTAAGTTTGGAAGGGAGTGAAAGATGCACATTGCCCTTTGCAGCCTATGCACTGCACCTTTCTCCCTTTGTTGTTGCCTTGATTTACTGTATATGGACTAACATATTGCTGATGTGCATTGCTAGTGGAATCTATATATGTTGGGTTGCATTGTATAGATGTTCTGCTGTCTAATATTTGAGTGGTAGGAGAAGTGGTGCCCTGGGGCACTGCCAAAAACCAGTTGCGGTAGCTGCAGGGGTGCACCTAGCCTTCCTTCTGCCTAAGGCGTAAAATGAAATGGCACCTCTCCCTCCCTTCCAATGATGCCAGTGGGGAGCAGTTCTGTGTCAGACATTCATTTCATGAAAGTAAATAGGGTTTATATAAATTCTATTTACATGTCCTGGGAAATGCTTGATAAGTCACAGAAGTCTGATGTAGAATTTCTAAACTAATCCAGACCCCAGACTAAATATAGACAAAGACCAGACCCTCTAAAATAATACAGACCCCGTAGTAAATATACACCTAGAACAGACCCTCTAAACTAATCCAGACCTCAGACTAAATATAGACAAAGACCAGACCCTCTAAAATAATACAGACCCCGGAGTAAATATACACCTAGAACAGACCCTCTAAACTAATCCAGACCTCAGACTAAATATAGACAAAGACCAGACCCTCTAAAATAATACAGACCCCGGAGTAAATATACACCTAGAACCGACCCTCTAAACTAATACAGACCCCAGAGTTTATTTAGACCTAGAACAGACTTCCTAAACTAGTACAGACCCCAGAGTACATAAAAACCTAGAACAAACCTCCTAAAATAATACAGACCCCAGAGAAAATATAGACCTAGACCAGGTCCAGACCCTAGGGGACATGTAGACCTATACCAGACCCTCTAAACTAATCCAGACTCTAGAGTAAATATAGACCTAGACCAAACCCCTTAACCAATTCAGACCCAGACCCGTAAGCTAGTACAGACACCATAGTAAATGTAGACCTAGGCCAGACCCTCTAAAGGAATCCAGACCCCAGAGTAAATATACACCTAGACCAGACCCTCTAAACTAATACAGACCCCAAAGTATATATACACCTAGACCAGACCCTTTAAACTAATACAGACCCCAAAGTATATATACACCTAGACGAGACCCTCTAAACTAATATAGACCCCAGAGTATATATACACCAGACCCCAGAGTAAAAATAGACAAAGACCAGACCCTCTAAAGGAATCCAGACCCCAGAGTAAATATACACCTAGACCAGACCCTCTAAACTAATACAGACCCCAGAGTATATATACACCTACACCAGACCCTCTTAACTAATACAGACCACAAAGTTTATTTAGACCTAGAACAAACCTCCTAAAATAATACAGACCCCAGAGAAAATATAGACGTAGACCAGACCATGTTCAAAGGGTAGAGTGAGTGGCAGGGTTATATTCAGGCAAGAGCGACATTATAGTACGTTCACACATACAGGATCTGCTGTATATTTTTGCTGCATATTTTGTGCAGCTGATTTTGTTTCCCATTAACTTCAATGGGTGGCAAAATCAGCTGCAGAAAATACACAGCAAATATATGCAGCAGATCCTGTACGTATGAACGTACCCTAAAGGTATAAAGTGCAATTATTAGTAGGTTCCACAAGAGCAATAAAAAAAAAAAGTCCTAGAGACATGCCAAAAGTTTAGCACACAGCTGAGTGCTTCTCCCCCTTCTCTCTGTGCTGGTGACAGAGACTATCTCATACATTGTAAATCTGTCTCGGTTACATGACTGGGACAGCCTAGTCCACTTGCCTTAATTTTAGACTGTTATATTCTATTGGATCAAAGGGGTTTCTTTCACAAAATGAAACCATGTGGCCATGTGTGGTATTACAGCTTAGCCCAAATCATGTGAATAGGATAGAGATGTGAAACCAAGATGCCCTTTGAAGATCTTTTTTCTTTATAATACATAGGCACTGACATTTGAACAAACTTTGCATAGATCAATTGTATAAGCAAATATAAAAAAAACTTTGTCATATATCTTAATAGAAAAAACACTTCTCACCTGTTATCAAACTCCCCCCCCCCCCCTCCTCCACTCTTTCTTGTAAGACCATATTGCACTCTGAAAATCCGCTAAGCTTTGTCCTGTTTCGGCAAGACAAGCCAATACAAGTCTATGGAGGAAGGAGAAGGGAGCTCCGCCCACCAGCTCTGGGAGAACTATAAATTAAAGATGAAGCATGCGGGGCAGAAATCTGCTGAAAAATGCTATATATAAGTTATATAATGGGCAAAACGTACACTCACAGGGCAGTTTATCCTGAAAAGTCACCTAAAATGATGGCAACACTTTAAGGAGATGGTATATAAGTATATACTCCATATACTGTAATATTTTCTCAGAACTGGATCTTCTGCATTTCCAGGAAAGCATTGTCTTAGGAAAATAGATCAGAATCCTATTTTTATAGATTTCCTTCTTGATTAGATTCATGGAAGAGGCAGATATACTTTATATCTACTTCCCTTGCGGTTCCCTGGAGTCTAAACTGACCATACAAGTTTACTTGGCTTAAAGCCCACAAATCCTGGTTAAGTCCTTCAGACCGAGTTGCTTGACCCAGACTCCTACATTATCCAATCCATCTCATTAAATGCATGGCCCCTCACGTCTTATGCACTCACTGCCTTCAACTTATTGATTGTGCCAACGGCAATACAGATGCCTGGAGTTTTTCTCAAGCTTTCAGATGCCTCTAATCTTTAGTCATACTGTATAGCATAGAATCTGAAAGAAGCACAATATAGTAGTACCAAGTGTTCTTATATCTTAATGAAGAGAGAGAGGGTTTGTTGGAAGTGATTAGTTGAAGTGACACTTAGGATCACGGGGACGTATTTGGGGACCCAGCAAGTAGTATGCAGAAGAAAGGCTTTAAAGTCAATATAGCAAATTATAAATAAATGATTGATGATAAAGGGACAAAGCAGTAATACAGATCCTCCGACTACAGCTTATTTCCATCAGTATTAAGTGGTGATGATCAATAATCTTCTATTATCATCAGCTTCCAGGCTGTAAAGAATATCTTCTCTTTGTGCACTGGCTTCTTGAGGGGCTTGTGAAGGGGTTATGCCTAAACGTAGAAGCCAACTTGAAAAAGTAGAGCTTCAGTGCAAAGTCAAGAGACAGGAACAGTGTAGCAGCCAGAGCTTCTAATAAGATAGGAAGTAGATGTCAGACAACTAAGAGCATCTTCATACGGACATTGGGGGAATTTATCAAGGGATTTACACAGGATTTTTAGCGTATATTTGTCACAAAAAGTCACATGTGCGACTTTTAGTGGTACACCGGGCTGCACGATTTCTCACAATCCAGCTGTTTTACACGGCCGGCTGGGAACCATGAATGTAATACTATGGCACTGTCATTTCATATTCCCTGCCCGGAGCTGTGATTGGCCGAGGGGTCTTGGCCAATCACAGCTTCAGAAGGGAAAAATGAAACTACAGTGCCGTAGTTTCATATTCATGGTAGCCGGCTGAGGAGCAGAGCACTTCTAACCTGCGCCGCGTGACTACAAATCCTAACATGCCCATACTGTAAGGGCCTGCTGGGAATTGTAGTTGTGTGGTGCATACAGGTGACAAGCGCTCCAATTGGACAAACAGCCTATGCGCTTAAAAAAATTTTATGAAAAAAAACACATAGGGTTCCCCGTATTTCTATTCACAGCCAGATACCATCCAAGCAGCAACAGCCTGATGTTACCAGGGTGGGTGAGGACCATTGTTATTGTCCCTCCCCAGCCTAAAGAATGCCAGCTTGTTACCACTTAGGCCCAGGAGCTCCATTTGTGATGCTCAGGGCCATTTGGTACTGGCTCTTCCCAGCACCCCTGTGGCGGTGGGTACCGGGGTAATAATTGGGGGTTAGCGCTAGCTGTTTTTGGGGCTAATGCTAAGCCCTGGCTTAGTAATGGATTCCCTCAATAAGACATCTTCCACTACTAAGCCTGAAAATTACATTTTAAAAAAACACGACACATTAGAAAAAAAATGTTATTTAAAAAAACACTCCTCACAGCCCTCGTTAGCCATTTTATTAAAAGAAAAAAAATCCAGTTCATCTGCCATAATCCATCAAATCCGCCGTAATCCTCTGCATACACGGATCTGAAACGAAAAGAAGAAAAAAAAGCAAAAATATGGTAGGACATTTTTTGTTGCTCTCCACTGGGGAGAGCGCCCATGATGCAATGTCTATCCAAGCAGGGAGCCTCCAATTGGTGCAAAATTACAACTCCCAGCATGCCCAGACAGCCTTTGGCTGTCTGGACATGCTGGGAGTTATAGTTTAGCAACAGCTGGAGTCTCCCTGTCTGGGAGGACACTGCCAGAAGGGTCTGTTCACATTATACAAAATGGACAACGTGAACAGAGCCTCCGACTTATCGGCCTGGCTCACGTCTGTAGCTCCGCCCCTAATGACATCACCACTAGGGGGCAGCTGGGAGGTAAGGGGACTTCTTCATCTTCTGTATACACTATATACAGCTATCTATAGATAGCTGTATATATTGAATACCGCCCCAAGAATTAACCTACACTGTCCAGCAGTGTAAGTTAACTCTTTCCTTGCTGGGCTGGCGCATAGCGCACAGCTCAGCAGGGGGTTAAGTGAGCCAGC